>NC_091943.1:10280000-10580000 GCF_041260155.1 Ptychodera flava | reverse complement strand
CCACCATAAAATGTTGTTCGCTCTTTTAAAAGTACTCACTCTGTTTCTTTCTGTATCTGATATTTCTCCAATGTCTTGTTGCAAACCTCCATGTGTTGTAACTTCAAGACGTACTTCTGTAGGTTTTCCATGCAGGTTATCACTTTCATCAGAATCATTCTGATTCGCTGTTTCATTTCTGGAATATACACACAAACAATGTCAGGTGAATGATAGGTCAGGTATTTCTAATTGGGTATATAGGCAGAAGGTAGGTGGATGGTTAATACACACTATTTTGCATATAACGAGATCGCGCCGGACTTAGATAATCGCCGTAGTATTAGGTTAGTGCATGCAGAACTACAAGCGTTATATGAAAGTCGTGTAGATGCTAATTTTAACACTCATACTGAGTTTAGCAGAGTATTTAACACATTAGGAAGATGCACAATTTGTTTTGAGTTTGTCAAAATGTCAAGCAATCGACCCAGAGATCTCGTGCATGAAAGTCTTGCGCTGGTAGAAACTGGTCAATTATCTATTATGGTCATTATGTAAAAGGGTATACTTTACGTAGCAGGTACTGACATACCTAGATGACTGTCTCGGTAGAAGTACAGCAAGCGTCTGCTTTTCATCATGTGTAACATTGCCAACCAGTCTAACCAGGACCCAATTGCACAGCTCTTCACAGGTGGTTTTGGTTGAATCACCAAACACCTTCAAAATACCAGAACCATTTCCACCTAAATCTGTTGGAATTGGATGTGTGTCCAAAAGGAAGGTGTGGCCCCCAAGACATCCAATTAAAAAGATATATGGGCTACATGTGTACAGAGAAACAAAGTCTCCGCCACACAGCTGTGCAACAGTTTTAACCAGTGTATCTCTGCCCTCCTTTGAAAAGGCGGCTACAGGAAGAAATTCCTCTGTGAGATCATATTTGTTGGCCAGGAGATCCAATTTATCCAGAAACTGATATGCTTCTTGGACATCACTCAGCCTCTCGATTTGTCTGATACTGTTGATTTTTCTGGGGAAATTCCATATCACATCTTCTGCAACATTCGGTAAAAGAGGCGAAAGTGCATTATCTATTCGTTTAGAATGGATTTCGTCAGCAATCTTAACGGCGAGGAACGCACAGGCATTAGTTCCATCATTACTTGGTGAGCCATAATCTTCTATTGAAGTGCCCATCTGCAATATATGAAATGCATCAATGGATGTTTACTGTTAAGGCTATACTGTCTCTGATTTTTGGTAAAAAATCAACTTATCCTGCAATTGATAAGACCACACGCTAAAAATGTATGCGTAGGTAAATATATCTACCCATCCTTAAATTCATGCGGTTATTAGTATGCTTAGTTAGACCATCAATGGCGTATAATTTGACGAAAGATGTTTGAATTTCCGCATTTCAGATCCGCACGAAGAGAAAATCGATTTTGCGCGTCTCGAGTCAGCGACAAAATGTTGAACTAAACGCTGTAAGAATTCTCTGACGAATAACAAGATAGGTACTCTTGAAAAGACTATATTTCACAAAGAGAGAAATTGCTAACTAGCGTTTTATATTTTTTTCTGCGATAGTTTGCAACGCACATGTTTTCTGCTAGTATTCAATGGTTTATACAAGAATCATTTGACAGAAAACTTAAAAACCCTTCAAAAATCCGCTTCATGACTTTACAACGCTGCAATGTTTTCAGTCAAAATTTGTACCAAAGATATCTGTAACATGAAGGCTGCACCCAATTAGGTTCTACCTATTGTATATTTTATCACTTTAAAATCGTTATTAAGTATGATTTCATAAAAGTGGACATTTGATTAAAAAAATCAACACAAAAGTATTCCCCACTTTAATATATTCAATGGGGTTGCCATATTGGAGTGGACGTGACAGCAGCGTATTCTGATTGCTCCTATACTTTGAACAAAATAACTGGTCAGAACGTCAAGTTTTCCAGCAACTTTGAGCTAAAACCAATTGTACTACCGAACTGACACGATGGGTATCAGTTTAAACTTTGAATAGGACGGATTGGCGTGTTTTCGCAACCAATTTCTTGGAAGTGCGTCGACTGTCATAGCATTGACGTGTCTCAATTTACATGACGACATCCAAGATTTCTATACGGAAATCGATGATTTTGTAAATGATGCATTTTCATTACATAATTCTATAAATAGTAACTCCGTAATTGGACTTCAAAGACAGCTTGATAAATTGTGTATTTATTGTAGAAGATGGAAACTTAAAGTCAATGTGTCTAAGACAAAAATTATTTAGTTATGTTTTTGGCATTGCATGGGAGACACAGGCTGTGGGCAATGAATATCTTTTTATTTCCACGTTTAAACAAAGATGTCTTGATATTGGGCGACAGTTATGGCACAGTGAATTGGTAAAATCCATAAAGATGGATTCATATCGTTTATTTAAAAATAATTTGTCATGTGAAAAGTATTTGAGATGTATAAATATCGAGATATTTATTATATCTTTGTAAATTTAGAATTTCAAATCATAACCTACTAATTGAGAGTGGACATTTTGAAGGTTTGCCAAGAGAAAACAGAATATGTCAGTTGTGTGATTTGCAACAAGTTGAAACAGAATTTCATTTATGTTTAATTTGTCCAATTTACAAGGAATTAAGTAAGAGATTCCTCTCGCCATTCTTTTATGATCAACCATCACTGACGAAATACTCTAGCCTTTTAAGTTCGGAAAGTACTCATACCATATTAAACCTGGCAAAGTTTATTCATTATAGTTTCAAAATAAGGGATAGTCTTTTAGAGAACACTTGACTTTCTTCAACCTTTTTTCAACCTACTGTATGGAAGGCCGGTGGCCTAAGATACTGAATAAAATTATCATATCATTAATATATTCAATAGATTATTACATTATCAAGAAATCTCTTCCTTCAACTCACACCACGTCATTTTGCTATTGCATATAATTTCTAAGTATACATATCCAGCGGCCTACCTGTTCAATCTGTTTTGCCATCTTTTCATCAAGCTTCTCAGTTGCAGAAGCTTGACTGTACTTTAAGTGTTTGTTCAAACAAACAACTCTGAAGGTAACAGGGTGAAGAGTATCCATCACATCAGCTGCTGTAGGTCTCTGACTTGGTTTAAATTTGCAACATAACTCGAAAGCATCGTATACCAGTCTCCATGCAGTAGCTTGTAAAGGCATGTATTCTGGTACGGATGATGGAAGTCGCCGATTTCTCATCATATTATGTACGTAGTTCTTGAAGTTTCTTGGTAGGATATTGTCATTTTTAAGTTCGTACAGATATGGAAATGATAGATTCGGGTTCATTAAATTGTAGAACAGAAGACCGAGCGCCCAAATATCGACTTTTTTCAGTTCCTGTAAAGTAACATTCTGACCAGTGTCACATTCGGGAAGGGAAATCTCTGGTGCCATGAACGCAGGTGTTCCTCTGTTCATATTACGTGTTCCAGTCATGGCCAGACTTTGTGTCTGGATAATCGCGGAACGACTTTCTCCAAAATCTGTTAACTTACACACTATGGGGGATGCGGACCACTTACTACCTAGCTCATCGATATCAGTGATAGAACAATAGTGTTGATTTGAAACCAAGACGTTTTCTGGCTTCAGGTCCCTGTGGACAACAGAATTATCGTGTAGGTAGGCTAAGCCAGACGTGACCTGAGTGGCTATTACAGGTATCAAATGTTTAAAGTAATCTATGCTATCAGAGGAGGTTTCGCTGAGAAATAACCTCAAGGAATGCATTTTCATATCCCTTTGAAAGGGTTTGAAGTCGAAATACACATACTCCATCATCAAGGCATGTGGCTGCATTGAAATACCTTTGAACTGGACTATGTTTTCATGGTCCATGTTGTTCAATAATGTAGCCTCCTTCTGTAAAAGACGTTTGCCATCCTGGTCTAGGTTATGCAAATCTTTGACCACCACACGAGCTGCACCGACACCGCCCTTGTATGTAGCAACAGACACCGTTGAAAAAGTTCCTCGACCGATTTCAACCTTATCACTGACATCCTTGTGATTAAATATTGGGACACCCTTCAATTCTGCACAGGGTGTAGGTGTAGAAACTGCACGGGCAGGTAGTTTAGGTAATTTAAACGCCATCGCTGGTAAGTTCCGACCTCCTCCAACTTGAAGAACGAGCGAAATAATTAGTGCTAGCTGTCAACAGTCAGATGGCCGAACTTTTTTTATGAAATTACTCAAGGTTATCTATTTATTACAAAGTCTATATACTACATGTATGCAGCAATTTCTTTCGGAAAATTAATTTGTATCATAGTTAAAAAATTATACTTTATAAAATTATGGCATCGAAGTTTACAGTAATACAACTAAGGTATATTTTAATCGCGGAACAATACATTATATGTTCAAACAAGAAGAAAATGTCAGGCCACGTGCTTCTGGCAATCCCTTAAATCATGAAATATGAACTTAATACACTGACACGACGTCTTATTTTGGGGTAAACCACGATATTCACTCACTAAATCAATCAATTAAATAATCGATTTTTGCGACGAAGGGTCCGGCGACATTTACGCAAGCAGATTCTCCGAATTTTGGACGACACTAAAATTAAAGTCAGTATAAAGTGAAGCAAAATGAACCACATTTCAACACTCCCCCGGAAGTCAGTTCGCTACAAAAAACAAAAGAATAGGGACACTTTAGACAAATGTGGTGGCTCTGTATCTGGTTTTAGTAGAATGTTTTTACTTCTTTTCCTTTTTCTTAGTTCATTTTCGACTTACAACTGAGGGGACATTATTGTTTACGGCCTCTACCATTCAGGTTTAGAATAGAAGGATAAAGATAAAGGTAAAAACCTTTGTTTATCGTTAGCGGAAAAACAATTTTCATCAATCGGTCATAAAAACAGCGCATGCGGTTCGTATGTTAACCGAAAAAAAAAATTAGCCTGTAGCAATATTGTAACACAGCGTTTGACATCGCACTCGTATTTGCAATGTTATATTCAACAAGAGAACGCCGTTTAAGCAGAAGTGTGCCGAATTGGCAAAACTTCAAAACTAATGTTGTTTTCCTGAAAATTGGCACAATTAATCTTTGGGTGGAAAAGGGCGCGGCATAGGGTAAGTAGGTAGGAAGGTACGAAATTTATTTATATATTTTCTTGTATTTTTTATTTCTATCTCGGCGAAAAGAAAATGAGAAATTTTCAAAAACGTCAATAAGATTTCTCTAAACGCTGTAAGAATCCTCTGACGAATTAGATTTCTCAACTAGTTAATAATATAAACATAAACAAGTAACATTGACAATTAATACACCGTGACGTAACTTTTACGTATTTGGATTAATTTATGCTTTACTTTACTTTATACTTTATACTTTATTAGTCCAATATAAAAATGGAACTGCGTAATGGCGTATATAAAATAGATAACAAAAGTTGAAATGGATAAAACACTGACCAATCACATGTACATAGTTTAAAAAGCACAATCGCTGAAAATACCAAGCACAAAAAACTTCAAGTAGAACTGTACAATAAAAAACAATGTCACAATACGGTAACTATGTCCACAGTTAAGTATTTACCTGATGGACGATTGGTTAAGTATTCTCACTACTGAGGGTACAAAAGTATTTCTAAATCTATTTGGTATCTATTTCCAGACCTCATGTTAGTGAAATTATTATTTAGTGGATGAGTCTTGTCGGACAATATAGTTGCAGATTTGCTTTTACAGATTTCATATACAGTCGTCAAAACTGGGCAATGTGCCTATAGTATATTCCTAACAGCTTTAGTGACACGGTTTATTTGATTGCAATTTAACGAGGTGATACCACCACCACAACAGAAAATGCAAGAGCACATAACAAACTCGATCATGGCTCTGTAAAACATATGCAAACGTTTTCCTGATACATCAAATCTATGCAATTTACGCAGAAAATACATTCTTTGTTGGCATTTATGGATTAACATTTTAATGTGTTCATCCCAGGAAACCGTATTTGTAAGAATCAATCCAACATATTTGTAGGTGTTCACTCTTTCAACCTTTTCACCCTTGATTTTTAACGGGGATGGAATTACTTTGTTTTTCCTGAAGTCGATTAACATTTCTTTTGTTTCCTTTACATTCAAAATCAAGTTATCATTTTAAAAGAAAACAAAAGAAATGTTAATTGATTTCAGGAAAAACAAAGTAATTTGAATGACGAAATGAAATCACGCGTGATTTAAAACTTTTGTCCCAATCTCGCGGGGTTGAGGTCCTTAAATGTTCTGGATCGAGGGAGTTATCAGAAACACAGAATTTTTTTCATTTGGCTTAATTATTTTCGAAGTGGTTGATTCATTTGGACAACAAGTGAGTTATCAATCCATAAAAAAACCAAATCCCACACATAAAACAGTATGACATAAATGATAACGTCAATTTGAGAATCGCAATCAAAACCAATATTGGTTGCTTACTCTCGTACATTGTACTCGTAAAAGTACAAAATGAAGACCCTGCGATATCTCTGGTATTTAAGGACAATATATTTCGCTAGTAATCGCTAAGTTTATGAACAATAATGAGAGGAAGTAAATTCCGTGCCAAAAACAAAATTTGGACGTATATTTTTGGAGTAATTTAAGAAAAACCTACTAATTTTGGGCGTTTTTCAAGTCCAAATGTACAAAACGAAGACCCTGCCATATCTCTCGTAACAATCGTCCATTTTTCGTCGGGATTATTTCAATTGGTCAAGGAGAGAGTTATTCATCCACAACTATATCAAAAATGGCCATATGAAACATTAAAACCTAAAATAGTTACGTTTATTTAAGAATCGGAATCCGAACGAACGCCAGCGGCTTACCGTATCTGTCAAAGTCAAAAGTACAAAACGAAGACCCTTGATATCTCCGGTATTTAAGGACTATTCATTGTCGGTATTGGTTTATTTTGTGACGAATAGTGTGAGGAAGTCAATTCCGTGCCAAAAACAAAATTTGGACGTATATTTTTGGAGTAATTTAAGAAAAACCTACAAATTTTGGGCGTTTTTCAAGTCCAAATGTACAAAACGAAGACCCTGCCATATCTCTCGTAAAAATCGTCCATTTTTCGTCGGGATTATTTCAATTGGTCAAGGAGAGAGTTATTCATCCACAACTATATCAAAAATGGCCATATGAAACATTAAAACCTAAAATAGTTACGTTTATTTGAGAATCGGAATCACAAACGAAAGCCATCGGCTTACCGTATCTGTCAAAGTCAAAAGTACAAAACGAAGACCCTTGATATCTCCGGTATTTAAGAACTATTCATTGTCGGTATTGGTTCATTTGTGACGAATAGTGGGAGGAAGTCAATTCCGTACCAAAAACAAAATTTGGACGTATATTTTTGGAGTAATTTAAGAAAAACCTACTAATTTTGGGCGTTTTTCAAGTCCAAATGTACAAAACGAAGACCCTGCCATATCTCTCGTAAACATCGTCCATTTTTCGTCGGGATTATTTCAATTGGTCAAGGAGAGAGTTATTCATCCACAACTATATCAAAAATGGCCATATGAAACATTAAAACCTAAAATGTTACGTTTATTTGAGAATCGGAATCACATACGAATGCCATCGGCTTACCGTATCTGTCAAAGTCAAAAGTACAAAACGAAGACCCTTGATATCTCCGGTATTTAAGAACTATTCATTGTCGGTATTGGTTCATTTTGTGACGAATAGTGGGAGGAAGTCAATTCCGTACCAAAAACAAAATTTGGACGTATATTTTTGGAGTAATTTAAGAAAAACCTACTAATTTTGGGCGTTTTTCAAGTCCAAATGTACAAAACGAAGACCCTGCCATATCTCTCGTAAAAATCGTCCATTTTTCGTCGGGATTATTTCAATTGGTCAAGGAGAGAGTTATTCATCCACAACTATATCAAAAATGGCCATATGAAACATTAAAACCTAAAATAGTTACGTTATTTGAGAATCGGAATCACAAACGAATGCCATCGGCTTACCGTATCTGTCAAAGTCAAAAGTAAAAACGAAGACCCTTGATATCTCCTGTATTTAAGGACTATTCATTGTCGGTATTGGTTCATTTTGTGACGAATAGTGGGAGGAAGTCAATTCCGTACCAAAAACAAAATTTGGACGTATATTTTTGGAGTAATTTAAGAAAAACCTACAAATTTTTGGGCGTTTTTCAAGTCCAAATGTACAAACGAAGACCCTGCCATATCTCTCGTAAAAATCGTCCATTTTTCGTCGGGATTATTTCAATTGGTCAAGGAGAGAGTTATTCATCCACAACTATATCAAAAATGGCCATATGAAACATTAAAACCTAAAATAGTTACGTTTATTTGAGAATCGGAATCACAAACGAATGCCATCGGCTTACCGTATCTGTCAAAGTCAAAAGTACAAAACGAAGACCCTTGATATCTCCGGTATTTAAGAACTATTCATTGTCGGTATTGGTTCATTTTGTGACGAATAGTGGGAGGAAGTCAATTCCGTACCAAAAACAAAATTTGGACGTATATTTTTGGAGTAATTTAAGAAAAACCTACTAATTTTGGGCGTTTTTCAAGTCCAAATGTACAAAACGAAGACCCTGCCATATCTCTCGTAAAAATCGTCCATTTTTCGTCGGGATTATTTCAATTGGTCAAGGAGAGAGTTATTCATCCACAACTATATCAAAAATGGCCATATGAAACATTAAAACCTAAAATAATTACGTTTATTTGAGAATCGGAATCACAAACGAAAGCCATCGGCTTACCGTATCTGTCAAAGTCAAAAGTACAAAACGAAGACCCTTGATATCTCCGGTATTTAAGAACTATTCATTGTCGGTATTGGTTCATTTTGTGACGAATAGTGGGAGGAAGTCAATTCCGTACCAAAAACAAAATTTGGACGTATATTTTTGGAGTAATTTAAGAAAAACCTACTAATTTTGGGCGTTTTTCAAGTCCAAATGTACAAAACGAAGACCCTGCCATATCTCTCGTAAAAATCGTCCATTTTTCGTCGGGATTATTTCAATTGGTCAAGGAGAGAGTTATTCATCCACAACTATATCAAAAATGGCCATATGAAACATTAAAACCTAAAATAATTACGTTTATTTGAGAATCGGAATCACAAACGAAAGCCATCGGCTTACCGTATCTGTCAAAGTCAAAAGTACAAAACGAAGACCCTTGATATCTCCGTATTTAAGAACTATTCATTGTCGGTATTGGTTCATTTTGTGACGAATAGTGGGAGGAAGTCAATTCCGTACCAAAAACAAAATTTGGACGTATATTTTTGGAGTAATTTAAGAAAAACCTACTAATTTTGGACGTTTTTCAAGTCCAAATGTACAAAACGATGACCCTGGCATGTCTCTCGTAAAATCGTCCATTTTTCGTCGGCATTATTTCAATTGGTTAAGGAGAGAGTTATTCACCCACAAATATATATCAAAAATGGCCATATGAAACATTAAAACCTAAAATAGTTACGTTTATTTGAGAATGGGAATCAGAAACAAATGCCATCGGCTTACCGTATCTGTAAGGTCAAAAGTACAAAACGAAGACCCTTGATATCTCCGGTATTTAAGGATCATTCATTGTCGGTATTGGTTTATTTTGTGACGAATAGTGGGAGGAAGTCAATTCCGTGCCAAAAACGAAATTTGGACGTATATTTTTGGAGTAATTTAAGAAAAACCTACTAATTTTGGGCGTTTTTCAAGTCCAAATGTACAAAACGAAGACCCTGCCATATCTCTCGTAAAAATCGTCCATTTTTCGTCGGGATTATTTCAATTGGTCAAGGAGAGAGTTATTCATCCACAACTATATCAAAAATGGCCATATGAAACATTAAAACCTAAAATAATTACGTTTATTTGAGAATCGGAATCACAAACGAAAGCCATCGGCTTACCGTATCTGTCAAAGTCAAAAGTACAAAACGAAGACCCTTGATATCTCCGGTATTTAAGAACTATTCATTGTCGGTATTGGTTCATTTTGTGACGAATAGTGGGAGGAAGCCAATTCCGTACCAAAAACAAAATTTGGACGTATATTTTTGGAGTAATTTAAGAAAAACCTACTAATTTTGGACGTTTTTCAAGTCCAAATGTACAAAACGATGACCCTGGCATGTCTCTCGTAAAAATCGTCCATTTTTCGTCGGCATTATTTCAATTGGTTAAGGAGAGAGTTATTCACCCACAAATATATATCAAAAATGGCCATATGAAACATTAAAACCTAAAATAGTTACGTTTATTTGAGAATGGGAATCAGAAACAAATGCCATCGGCTTACCGTATCTGTAAGGTCAAAAGTACAAAACGAAGACCCTTGATATCTCCGGTATTTAAGGATCATTCATTGTCGGTATTGGTTTATTTTGTGACGAATAGTGGGAGGAAGTCAATTCCGTGCCAAAAACAAAATTTGGACGTATATTTTTGGAGTAATTTAAGAAAAACCTACTAATTTTGGGCGTTTTTCAAGTCCAAATGTACAAAACGAAGACCCTGGCATATCTCTCGTAAACATCGTCCATTTTTCGTCGGGATTATTTCAATTGGTCAAGGAGAGAGTTATTCATCCACAACTATATCAAAAATGGCCATATGAAACATTAAAACCTAAAATAGTTACGTTTATTTGAGAATCGGAATCACATACGAATGCCATCGGCTTACCGTATCTGTCAAAGTCAAAAGTACAAAACGAAGACCCTTGATATCTCCGGTATTTAAGAACTATTCATTGTCGGTATTGGTTCATTTTGTGACGAATAGTGGGAGGAAGTCAATTCCGTACCAAAAACAAAATTTGGACGTATATTTTTGGAGTAATTTAAGAAAAACCTACTAATTTTGGGCGTTTTTCAAGTCCAAATGTACAAAACGAAGACCCTGCCATATCTCTCGTAAAAATCGTCCATTTTTCGTCGGGATTATTTCAATTGGTCAAGGAGAGAGTTATTCCATCCACAACTATATCAAAAATGGCCATATGAAACATTAAAACCTAAAATAGTTACGTTTATTTGAGAATCGGAATCACAAACGAATGCCATCGGCTTACCGTATCTGTCAAAGTCAAAAGTACAAAACGAAGACCCTTGATATCTCCTGTATTTAAGGACTATTCATGTCGGTATTGGTTCATTTTGTGACGAATAGTGGGAGGAAGTCAATTCCGTACCAAAAACAAAATTTGGACGTATATTTTTGGAGTAATTTAAGAAAAACCTACAAATTTTGGGCGTTTTTCAAGTCCAAATGTACAAAACGAAGACCCTGGCATATCTCTCGTAAAAATCGTCCATTTTTCGTCGGGATTATTTCAATTGGTCAAGGAGAGAGTTATTCATCCACAACTATATCAAAAATGGCCATATGAAACATTAAAACCTAAAATAATTACGTTTATTTGAGAATCGGAATCACAAACGAAAGCCATCGGCTTACCGTATCTGTCAAAGTCAAAAGTACAAAACGAAGACCCTTGATATCTCCGGTATTTAAGAACTATTCATTGTCGGTATTGGTTCATTTTGTGACGAATAGTGGGAGGAAGTCAATTCCGTACCAAAAACAAAATTGGACGTATATTTTTGGAGTAATTTAAGAAAAACCTACTAATTTTGGACGTTTTTCAAGTCCAAATGTACAAAACGATGACCCTGGCATGTCTCTCGTAAAAATCGTCCATTTTTCGTCGGCATTATTTCAATTGGTTAAGGAGAGAGTTATTCACCCACAATATATATCAAAAATGGCCATATGAAACATTAAAACCTAAAATAGTTACGTTTATTTGAGAATGGGAATCAGAAACAAATGCCATCGGCTTACCGTATCTGTAAGGTCAAAAGTACAAAACGAAGACCCTTGATATCTCCGGTATTTAAGAACATTCATTGTCGGTATTGGTTTATTTTGTGACGAATAGTGGGAGGAAGTCAATTCCGTGCCAAAAAACGAAATTTGGACGTATATTTTTGGAGTAATTTAAGAAAAACCTACTAATTTTGGGCGTTTTTCAAGTCCAAATGTACAAAACGAAGACCCTGCCATATCTCTCGTAAAAATCCGTCCATTTTTCGTCGGGATTATTTCAATTGGTCAAGGAGAGAGTTATTCATCCACAACTATATCAAAAATGGCCATATGAAACATTAAAACCTAAAATAATTACGTTTATTTGAGAATCGGAATCACAAACGAAAGCCATCGGCTTACCGTATCTGTCAAAGTCAAAAGTACAAAACGAAGACCCTTGATATCTCCGGTATTTAAGAACTATTCATTGTCGGTATTGGTTCATTTTGTGACGAATAGTGGGAGGAAGTCAATTCCGTACCAAAAACAAAATTTGGACGTATATTTTTGGAGTAATTTAAGAAAAACCTACTAATTTTGGACGTTTTTCAAGTCCAAATGTACAAAACGATGACCCTGGCATGTCTCTCGTAAAAATCGTCCTTTTTCGTCGGCATTATTTCAATTGGTTAAGGAGAGAGTTATTCACCCACAATATATATCAAAAATGGCCATATGAAACATTAAAACCTAAAATAGTTACGTTTATTTGAGAATGGGAATCAGAAACAAATGCCATCGGCTTACCGTATCTGTAAGGTCAAAAGTACAAAACGAAGACCCTTGATATCTCCGGTATTTAAGGATCATTCATTGTCGGTATTGGTTTATTTGTGACGAATAGTGGGAGGAAGTCAATTCCGTGCCAAAAACGAAATTTGGACGTATATTTTTGGAGTAATTTAAGAAAAACCTACTAATTTTGGGCGTTTTTCAAGTCCAAATGTACAAAACGAAGACCCTGCCATATCTCTCGTAAACATCGTCCATTTTTCGTCGGGATTATTTCAATTGGTCAAGGAGAGAGTTATTCATCCACAACTATATCAAAATGGCCATATGAAACATTAAAACCTAAAATAGTTACGTTTATTTGAGAATCGGAATCACATACGAATGCCATCGGCTTACCGTATCTGTCAAAGTCAAAAGTACAAAACGAAGACCCTTGATATCTCCGGTATTTAAGAACTATTCATTGTCGGTATTGGTTCATTTTGTGACGAATAGTGGGAGGAAGTCAATTCCGTACCAAAACAAAATTTGGACGTATATTTTTGGAGTAATTTAAGAAAAACCTACAAATTTTGGGCGTTTTTCAAGTCCAAATGTACAAAACGAAGACCCTGCCATATCTCTCGTAAAAATCGTCCATTTTTCGTCGGGATTATTTCAATTGGTCAAGGAGAGAGTTATTCATCCACAACTATATCAAAAATGGCCATATGAAACATTAAAACCTAAAATAGTTACGTTTATTTGAGAATCGGAATCACAAACGAATGCCATCGGCTTACCGTATCTGTCAAAGTCAAAAGTACAAAACGAAGACCCTTGATATCTCCTGTATTTAAGGACTATTCATTGTCGGTATTGGTTCATTTTGTGACGAATAGTGGGAGGAAGTCAATTCCGTACCAAAAACAAAATTTGGACGTATATTTTTGGAGTAATTTAAGAAAAACCTACTAATTTTGGGCTGTTTTCAAGTCCAAATGTACAAAACGAAGACCCTGCCATATCTCTCGTAAAAATCGTCCATTTTTCGTCGGGATTATTTCAATTGGTCAAGGAGAGAGTTATTCATCCACAACTATATCAAAAATGGCCATATGAAACATTAAAACCTAAAATAGTTACGTTTATTTGAGAATCGGAATCACAAACGAATGCCATCGGCTTACCGTATCTGTCAAAGTCAAAAGTACAAACGAAGACCCTTGATATCTCCGGTATTTAAGAACTATTCATTGTCGGTATTGGTTCATTTTGTGACGAATAGTGGGAGGAAGTCAATTCCGTACCAAAAACAAAATTTGGACGTATATTTTTGGAGTAATGTAGAGATTTAAGAAAAACCTACTAATTTTGGGCGTTTTTCAAGTCCAAATGTACAAAACGAAGACCCTGCCATATCTCTCGTAAAAAATCGTCCATTTTTCGTCGGGATTATTTCAATTGGTCAAGGAGAGAGTTATTCATCCACAACTATATCAAAAAATGGCCATATGAAACATTAAAACCTAAATAATTACGTTTATTTGAGAATCGGAATCACAAACGAAAGCCATCGGCTTACCGTATCTGTCAAAGTCAAAAGTACAAAACGAAGACCCTTGATATCTCCGGTATTTAAGAACTATTCATTGTCGGTATTGGTTCATTTTGTGACGAATAGTGGGAGGAAGTCAATTCCGTACCAAAAACAAAATTTGGACGTATATTTTTGGAGTAATTTAAGAAAAACCTACTAATTTTGGACGTTTTTCAAGTCCAAATGTACAAAAACGATGACCCTGGCATGTCTCTCGTAAAAATCGTCCATTTTTCGTCGGCATATTTCAATTGGTTAAGGAGAGAGTTATTCACCCACAAATATATATCAAAAATGGCCATATGAAACATTAAAACCTAAATAGTTACGTTTATTTGAGAATGGGAATCAGAAACAAATGCCATCGGCTTACCGTATCTGTAAGGTCAAAAGTACAAAACGAAGACCCTTGATATCTCCGGTATTTAAGGATCATTCATTGTCGGTATTGGTTTATTTGTGACGAATAGTGGGAGGAAGTCAATTCCGTGCCAAAAACGAAAATTTGGACGTATATTTTTGGAGTAATTTAAGAAAAACCTACTAATTTTGGGCGTTTTTCAAGTCCAAATGTACAAAACGAAGACCCTGCCATATCTCTCGTAAAAATCGTCCATTTTTCGTCGGGATTATTTCAATTGGTCAAGGAGAGAGTTATTCATCCACAACTATATCAAAAATGGCCATATGAAACATTAAAACCTAAAATAGTTACGTTTATTTGAGAATCGGAATCACAAACGAATGCCATCGGCTTACCGTATCTGTCAAAGTCAAAAGTACAAAACGAAGACCCTTGATATCTCCTGTATTTAAGAACTATTCATTGTCGGTATTGGTTCATTTTGTGACGAATAGTGGGAGGAAGTCAATTCCGTACCAAAAACAAAATTTGGACGTATATTTTTGGAGTAATTTAAGAAAAATCTACTAATTTTGGGCGTTTTTCAAGTCCAAATGTACAAAACGAAGACCCTGCCATATCTCTCGTAAAAATCGTCCATTTTTCGTCGGGATTATTTCAATTGGTCAAGGAGAGAGTTATTCATCCACAACTATATCAAAAATGGCCATATGAAACATTAAAACCTAAAATAGTTGCATTTATTTGAAAATCGGAATCCGAAACTAATGCCAGCGGCAAGTACAGTATCCGAGTCTGTCAAAGTCAAAAGTACAAAACGAAGACCCTTGATATCTCCTGTATTTAAGAACTATTCATTGTCGGTATTGGTTCATTTTGTGACGAATAGTGGGAGGAAGTCAATTCCGTACCAAAAACAAAATTTGGACGTATATTTTGGAGTAATTTAAGAAAAACCTACTAATTTTGGGCGTTTTTCAAGTCCAAATGTACAAAACGAAGACCCTGCCATATCTCTCGTAAAAATCGTCCATTTTTCGTCGGGATTATTTCAATTGGTCAAGGAGAGAGTTATTCATCCACAACTATATCAAAAATGGCCATATGAAACATTAAAACCTAAAATAGTTACGTTTATTTAAGAATCGGAATCACAACGAATGCCATCGGCTTACCGTATCTGTCAAAGTCAAAAGTACAAAACGAAGACCCTTGATATCTCCGGTATTTAAGAACTATTCATTGTCGGTATTGGTTCATTTTGTGACGAATAGTGGGAGGAAGCCAATTCCGTACCAAAAACAAAAATTTGGACGTATATTTTTGGAGTAATTTAAGAAAAACCTACTAATTTTGGGCGTTTTTCAAGTCCAAATGTACAAAACGAAGACCCTGCCATATCTCTCGTAAAATCGTCCATTTTTCGTCGGGATTATTTCAATTGGTCAAGGAGAGAGTTATTCATCCACAACTATATCAAAAATGGCCATATGAAACATTAAAACCTAAAATAATTACGTTTATTTGAGAATCGGAATCACAAACGAAAGCCATCGGCTTACCGTATCTGTCAAAGTCAAAAGTACAAAACGAAGACCCTTGATATCTCCGGTATTTAAGAACTATTCATTGTCGGTATTGGTTCATTTTGTGACGAATAGTGGGAGGAAGTCAATTCCGTACCAAAAACAAAATTTGGACGTATATTTTTGGAGTAATTTAAGAAAAACCTACTAATTTTGGGCGTTTTTCAAGTCCAAATGTACAAAACGAAGACCCTGCCATATCTCTCGTAAAAATCGTCCATTTTTCGTCGGGATTATTTCAATTGGTCAAGGAGAGAGTTATTCATCCACAACTATATCAAAAATGGCCATATGAAACATTAAAACCTAAAATAGTTGCATTTATTTGAAAATCGGAATCCGAAACTAATGCCAGCGGCAAGTACCCTATCCGAGTCTGTCAAAGTCAAAAGTACAAAACGAAGACCCTTGATATCTCCTGTATTTAAGGGCACTTCATTGTCGGTATTGGTTTATTTTGTGACGAATAGTGGGAGGAAGTCAATTCCGTACCAAAAACAAAATTTGGACGTATATTTTTGGAGTAATTTAAGAAAAACCTACTAATTTTGGGCGTTTTTCAAGTCCAAATGTACAAAACGAAGACCCTGCCATATCTCTCGTAAACATCGTCCATTTTTCGTCGGGATTATTTCAATTGGTCAAGGAGAGAGTTATTCATCCACAACTATATCAAAAATGGCCATATGAAACATTAAAACCTAAAATAGTTACGTTTATTTGAGAATCGGAATCCGAACGAACGCCAGCGGCTTACCGTATCTGTCAAAGTCAAAAGTACAAAACGAAGACCCTTGATATCTCCTGTATTTAAGGGCTATTCATTGTCGGTATTGGTTTATTTTGTGACGAATAGTGGGAGGAAGCCAATTCCGTACCAAAAACAAAATTTGGACGTATATTTTTGGAGTAATTTAAGAAAAACCTACTAATTTTGGACGTTTTTCAAGTCCAAATGTACAAAACGATGACCCTGGCATGTCTCTCGTAAAAATCGTCCATTTTTCGTCGGCATTATTTCAATTGGTTAAGGAGAGAGTTATTCACCCACAAATATATATCAAAAATGGCCATATGAAACATTAAAACCTAAAATAGTTACGTTTATTTGAGAATTGGAATCAGAAACAAATGCCATCGGCTTACCGTATCTGTAAGGTCAAAAGTACAAAACGAAGACCCTTGATATCTCCGGTATTTAAGGATCATTCATTGTCGGTATTGGTTTATTTTGTGACGAATAGTGGGAGGAAGTCAATTCCGTGCCAAAAACGAAATTTGGACGTATATTTTTGGAGTAATTTAAGAAAAACCTACTAATTTTGGGCGTTTTTCAAGTCCAAATGTACAAAACGAAGACCCTGCCATATCTCTCGTAAAAATCGTCCATTTTTCGTCGGGATTATTTCATTTCGTCAAGGAGAGAGTTATTCATCCACAACTATATCAAAAATGGCTATATGAAACATTAAAACTTAAAATAGTTGCGCCTATTTGAGAATTACAATCCGAAACCAATACTAGCGGCTTGCCGTATCTGTTATAGTCAAAAGTACAAATCAAAGAACTGTGATATCTCCGGTATTATGGGCCATATTTCGCCGTATTTCGGTTGAACTTCGTGTATTGTGTTTGAAATGTTAGCCGCCATCGTTATCAAGTCGCGCAGGCGAGTGTTTCAGTTTGATTCCGATGCGATGGTAATTTGGCGTGTATTATGTCTGGAACAGCGTAATTACTGCGTACTAAATACAATAACGTTCGATCCGTCCTTGCCGGTTAGAGTGCATCGTGCCTTTAATCCAAATTCAGGGGTCTTCGGTCTTCGGTCTTCGATCTTCGGTCTTCGGTCTTCGATCTTCGGTCTTCGTTTTGTATACCCCCGTCTGTCATGGCAGGTGGGCTGTGGCCTGTCATGGCATGTGGGCTGTGGCCTGTCATGGCATGGTGATGGGGAGCGTGTGATATGTCAGGGCAAGTGGGCAGTGCTATCTTTGCAGCGATCTTAGTGTAAAGAAAACCAGCGCATTGGTATTTTGTATGCACGTTATGCTAAATGGTGTGGAAAGTTCAATAGACATTTTAATTGACAAATCCACTTTAAAGTGTTGTCATTTGCATCGCGCTTGCCTTTATAGACATAGGGCAAAGCTTCGAAAAAATATGAATATTAAACAGATTCCGTTTATCTTAATTGTATAGTGGAAAGCAGTGGCGACGGTTTGTCAGATTTTGGCACTATAATGAATTTCCTTACCACACAGGTATTGAACAAGTAAATATTGTTTGTTGTCAGCAAGGATGAGTATCAATCTTTCATGATCACATATTGCCGACGAGTTGAAATGACCAACAGGTGAGTCTTTAAAACTTTAAATACTGACATAAAATGTGTTTTTAATGAGCAAATACGATCCAGCGATTCCGTTGCCCGGACTGGCTCGTTATAGCACAAATAGTCTCCTGTCTTCATAGCCCTGCGTACAGGTCTGCGTGTTCCCGGCGTTATACCGCCTCCACCACCATCCCGCAACGGCCTATGGAGATAACTGGGGTCTCTGCGGTCCGGATCCGGACGGCAACGAAAAAACGGTCGAGTACGTTATGTTTCAGAAAACGAGCGGTTTTGGACATTAAGAGAAGTTAATCGCATCTTTTCTGGTGTCGGTTAGGAGGTTAAGGTAGGCAGGGAAAGGATTTTGCCCCGATAGAGCAGAATTTCGGCCAAAAAGACCGTTTTTTCGTTGCGGTCAGGATCCGGACCGCAGAGACCCCAGTTATCTCCATAGACTGTTGCAGGTCTATGGTGGAGGCCGTATAACGCCGGGAACACACAGACCTGTACGCAGGGCCACTGTCTACAATACCTATGCTGATTATTCAACATGGGCTCAATGCATGCTTACGGTGAGTTCAAGTGCTTATTATTTATGTGATAACCAATCTGATTAAAATAAGATGTAGAGTACGGCGACGTCTAAGCTTTATATACTTGCGCGGTATTTTCTTGCTGTCGCCGCTCACTGCATCTGACCAACTCCCATAAGAAAATCAACCGAAATCCACTCGATTCCGATGTATGCCTACCCGAATCACTCAAATGCTCACAGACTGCAAACAAATTGCTCTCGTGACGTGCCAAACCGTTTAATTAACCAGCGATTCACCCTCAAGGGTCCAGTGGCCGGTCATATCTTGCCTATATGCACCACGGTCTCTTCTGTGGAGGGACCGTGCATGAACAAATCTAATGGCGAGCCACTGGACCCTTGACCGTGCATTCTGGCAAACTGCGGTTTGGGACGTCAGGAGAGCAGCTTTCTGCAGTCTGTCAGCGGTTGATTTATTCGGTCAAAATCGGGACCGCGGTGCCGTGTTTTCGGGAACAGACGTCATCGTACGCAGGACTGCTTTTGAGACATACAGTGCCGAGCGCCCGGGGGGGGGGTAACTCCCATAGATGACTATACGGGGAGAGTCCGCGGGAAAGGGGTCGTTTTTTTTTGCACTGTTTGGTATCAAAAAGGGTATACTTTTCACAAGGTGTTGGTATGAGAAAGGGTCCGGTTTTAAACACAAACTGACATTTGTTAAAAAATCATGCTGTCAACACTGGAAACCCATGTATCTACATCCCAGATCTACCATCAATATTTCCGATCTGTTGGTTTGATTGTTGGTACCCCTGGTACGAAAGGCGAGTGAGTCGTATCTGTATACGTATGGTATTGTATGGTATCACAGGGCTCGAAATTAGCGGTAGTCCCGCGTCCATAGACTACCAACTTTTCCCTGGGACTACCAAAGTCCATGAAATGGTAGCCCACATGGACTACCAAAGCCTGAGACATAAAATACTTGGCGTGCGATGTCCGTCACTTTTGGACGAGCTAAATGCAGTCAACATGTAGTTTCATTTGTTTGAAGCAATTATCCTTTCATCTGTGAAGTTTTTTTTCTGGTGAATATTACACTTTCAACTGCTATGTTGTTGTTTTCACAAGATGCAGAGCGTTTGATACTAGAATGTTGAGTTGCTTTTCCGTGTGCAGTCTTTGCATGCCAGTTCACACTATGCTGTTGATCGGCAGCATACAAGACGTACTTGTGTCAACTTTTGGGGTTTTGATGCTGAAATTTCACAAAACTTTCACTTCTATATCCAGAGATTGTGTAATCAGTTTGATTTGAAATAGTAATATACACTGTGTCAGTTAAGCTTGGAAATCGTGGCTGAGTTTCGCTGTCTTTTATCTATGGTTGTCGATCAGTATCAATGTATATACGTTCTGTACAGAGAGACTCGGGTGTAACAAGGCATGCCAGTTCATAAAGATCATGAGAATATTTTTTTCTGTTTTTCTTTACTAAAGTTACAATTTCTTGGATGTATAAGCCGATTTAGAAAGTGTTACAATTGTACAAAAATAAGCATTTTTCTTAAATTAAGCGTTCTCGACACATAACATGGGGTTTCTCGAGTAGAAGCCCCTAGTTTTACTGATGTTTTGTGTTGCTGAACCGGGGGGCTTATACAGGGACGAGCACAGTATCCCTGAACCAAAATATTCATGGACTACCAGCCATTGTCATTGGGCTACCAACTTCAGAAAATGGTAGCCCGAGTGGACTACCAAGGTAAAAAGTTAATTTCGAGCCCTGTATCAGATAGCTGTGGAAACGCAGCTATCTGTTGGCGGGGTAGCGTGAGTTGCTATGCGGGTCAAAGGTCAACCCTGCCACTCACATAGCAACTCACGCTACCCCGCCAAGAGATAGCTGCGTTTCCACAACTAGGTATCAGAAAGGGTAGGTTTTTTTGCTCAAAACTGGTATCACAACAGTTTGGGTTTCCATGTTCGTGCGGAACCCCCCCGTACTATTAGCCATGGAGTTACCCCCCCCCCCCCCGGGGCCGAGCGGCTACAGGACAGCCGAGCGGCTACAAATTTCTAGACTGAAATTTGAAAGTGCGTCGGGTTGTTTACTTGTCGCTGCAGATTTGAACAACGATCGGGTGTTTGTGTCGTGGATAAAAACAAGGGAACCCGACATCGCATCGACAAACATGCAATCTGATTGGCAGGTTTCAGAGCGTGCGATTTGAACGCGACCTTCTATATACTATGGGAGTTGGTCAGATGTAGTGAGAGAGAGGCGAGAGCAAGAGAATACCGCGTAAGTATAGACGCCGCCATACTCAACATCATAAGGCTAACGTGCACATGCATCGTTCATGTACATCGTTCTTCATGTCGCGGGAGGGGGGGGGTCGCGGGCCCGGTGGTGACGATCTCAGAGAGCATGGGCATCCATGCTCGTTCCACAAAATTTCAAGATACCCCTAATCTGGAATTTTTCAACAAAAAAGACCCCCTTATTTTGAGAAATATGGGAGAAATGCGACCTAAAATACCCCCTTAGGCCGCGTTCAAAAATGGTGAGGGGGGCCTGGAGGAATTCAGGGGGGGATTCGAAAATTTTTGGGGTAGTCGAGGGGGGTGATTTGAAAGTTTTTCTCTGCCTATAGGGGGGGGGGGGCTGAAAATATTTTGACTCCCAACATTTTGATGTCATCCAATGGTTCTAATGTTAGTAATAATTAAACAAAATCTGGAACCGTTTTGTCACATTTTATGTCTTTAATCTCGAAAAAATCTAAAAATGTATGAATGCCATGAAATTTTCGTAAAACAAGTTGGCCTTGTAATGGGGCAGGAGCTGCAACTGTTGATAATTTTTCAATATTTCTATGCAATGTATGTATCAAACACAGTTTCTTGGTGTCTCTCTACAGCATGCTGAAAAACACAATATTCAGTTTGTCAACAAAGCCCATTTGTCTAAATATTGGTGATAATTGAATGATACAAATGCACGGTACACGTAGGCTGTGTTGGCAAGCTGAATATTGGACAGCTCAACATGCTGTAGGGAGTAGAACAAGAACGCAATTGTATAAACTGAACTAAAATATTGTCAAAATAAAAAGTTAATACAACTACTGCCCTGCTACTACATACTGGCAGTTACAGTGATACATGTAGCTCTGACTCTGATGTAGTTTAAGAAGAGTTTCGGTCATAGGACACTCAATTGACAGTGAAACATACATCTTCTTGTACACAAGATCCAGCAGAGAGCAACACATAGAAAACTAGGGGACTAACAGTTACCATGGATTTTTGAAATCTGGCATATGAGAACAATCAAATATTAGAGAAAAAGGATGGTGTCACCATACTTGATCTTATACAAATGTACGATGAAAAGTCAGTTTTTCTAAAATCACTTAAAATCAATATATAAAACCATTGATTTTAAGTTCATGCAGTGAATGAAATTTTCACATCTCATCGTACAATAACACAAAAGTAACACTTTGAACAGTAAAGACTCTAATTTAAATGGAAAAATGTGTGACTAAATGGAATCATTTATTTGTTATCAAATTTGCCATTATTACACCCAAAATTTCTGAGATTAAAACATTAATTTCATGGAATATTTTAACCTTCCAGTATTGTCAATTTTTGTAAAAACATTTATAAGTGGCATCTAAGTTGTATATGTCTTGTACTTTTGAAAAAAAAAATCGGTAGGTCACTGTGCTCATTTTTTCACAATTTGGTTAAACGTAGCTAGGAATACACAATTTTCATACTCTCTCATGATTGTCATTTTGTGTGCTTTTCAGCTGGTGCCATTGAAGTGGCCACAGTTGGATAAACTCAAGTCGGCATAGACTGAGAAATCCAAAAAGTCCACTGATGCATTTAAAAATGAATCAATTTAACAACTTGCCCTATAAGTATATGGCTCTACAACCTGCTGATAAGAGGTAGTGTTGAACGTCTGCGTGCAGAACGACACATTACATGTTTATTTTTACTCTGCGTGCATTCCTAACAAATATGCGGCTATATGGTAATTTTGGGGGGGGGAGGACTTGAAAATTTTTGAGGGTATTAAGGGGGATCTGAAAAAAAATAAGATTTCAATCGCGATTCGTTCAGCCCACCCCCCCCCCCCCACTCCTTCACCATTTTTTTGAACGCGGCCTTAATTACAGGGACATGCTTATCATGTGGTATCAGTTACATGTAGTTTGCCATCGATCTTATTATTTGGTGTGTGGCGTTCATGATCCGACGTACGATCCTGCACGAAGGAAAGTGACTTCTTTCGCTTATTGTATAATATTATAGACGTTAAAGAATATTTTGTAAGGAGGCGAGTGTCTTGCGTTTACAGGTTAGGCTACATTGCCCTGCAAGTTTGAATTTGATTTCGAGTAATCACCTGGACATTTACATGTAATTTCCGAGCGGTTTTGACTGTGATGTCTTCGCTGTAGTTTGTGAAAATCGAAAATCTACTGTATTCAATTTACTCATAATCCTTTACATCACTTTTGGATGTCATGAGCTGAACTGCTTCGAGGAAAAGTTATTTTACAGCAACGCTCAAACCAAACGACAATGAAAGAAGGAACACATTTTATAAAAAAAATCACTTAATTTATATAAAATGCATCAAAACACCACTGTTGTTTGAGATCAATTACTTAAGGGGCATTTTTGGTTTGGTTCATGTTTTACTTATCCCCTTGGCCAGTCTTTCATTTCTTTTAAAGTTAAATCTCCTGTATTTTGCTTTCTACGTAATCCCCTTCGGGATACCGCCTGAAGATGGAACACCTTATTTGGCCAATGAACACCGTGTGGGAAAATGAACACCATATTTGGAAACAAACTATGAATGGTCATCTCCCAATTTGCATGCGGGATCATTCACTGAAAGACACCGGAAATTTTCACTCACGTGTACCATTTCGTTTAAGGCAGTAGCCAGACTAGGATTGTCGAGGAAGCAAGACTCTTTATCGGATTGTTGAAGCGCCATTTTCTGGAGCTTTGTGATAGGAAATAACGTCAGGAACTATGCGGTGGTGTTAGGAATTCTTAACGAATGTAAGAAAAATTTAAAACGTCGAGAAATCACAATGCCGCATAAAGGATCAGTCACTGTGGCGTAGTTTCTATTGAATAGGGCTGATCTACTTGATCTATGGTGCATTGGGATGTGGCGCAGTATTCACGGTGTAAAATTTAATGTTAATGTTGCCGTAACGAAGGCTGTTTTCTGTTTCGTAGAGTACATACCACTTTGGGGGGATTTCTCCTTCATATTCCTTTCGTCGGTTCGGCAGTGATATGTTTTCTATTCATGTTCTGTGGTCTGTCATGGCAGGTGAGTTTTATAGTCAGCAATGACTAGAGATAGGCGTGTTTGGTCTGTCAGGAAAGGTTGGTAGTGGTGTGATCCTTGCACCGATCTTGGTGAAAAGAAAACCAACATTGGTATTTTGTATACACGGTATGTTAAATGGTGTGGAAAGTTCAATACACATTTTAATTGACAAAATCCACTTTAAAGTGTTGTCATTGCCTTTTATAGAAACAGGGCAGAGCTTTGAAAAAATATGAAGAAACAGATTCCGTTTATCTCAATCGTATTATAGTGGAAAGCATGTGACTAAGGTTTTTCAGATTTTGCACTGTAATGGATTTCTTGACCGCACAGGGTTTAAACAAGCAAAGAATGCTTGTTGTCAGATGAGTATCAATTTTCCATGATCACATATTGCCGATGAGTCAAACTGACCAAAAGTTAAAACTTTACTGACATAAAACGTGTTTTAAGCGGACACGATTCAACGATTCCGTTGCCCGGACTGGCTCGACCGATGAGCTTTGCCTGTGTTTCGTTTGTTGAGTTATAGCACAAAGAGTCTCCTGTCTACAATACCTATGCTGATTATTTAACATGGGCCAGTAAATGCAATCGATAAAAACATTTGATGAACAAATTACTGAATACTGATCAGTGCTGAAGGAACCCAAAAAATCTGGCTTTGACTCACATTTCTCGCTGTGAAAATTTACCTAATATCAACTGCACAAGGCATTCGGTAACGTTCGAGGGAAGGTACCGTCTGAATTTAGGTCAAGGAGTGTGAAAATATGACCTCAAGTCCCTTTCCCTAGAATTCCATTCAATAGGGATCATTACACATTTTGTGTCAGAGCGTACCTTTTATCAGTCGAAAACAAATAGCACAGGGTCGTAAATGTAATCACGGCTTCTGTTTGCGTATCCATGCATGCTTTTTGTAAAACGATGAGTTCAAGTGTTTATTATTTATGTGATAACGTGTACGTGTATCGTTCCATATGTTGATCACATTTTTAACTGTGATGAGAAGATCAATATTGTGTGTCAACATTTTCTCTACAAACATCAATGACTTTAATATAATTTTTTAAATCCTGAGATGTTTATTTGAAACAAATAAAATATCCAGACACGTCGAACTGTCCGGAATGTGTGTGAATAGTGTGAACAATATATATTATAGCCCAAACATGGGACTATGTGCCCGAGGGTAGGTGACCATTTGCCCGACGTAAGGAGGGCAAATGGTCTCCTGCCCCGAGGGTACATAGTCCCTTGTTTGGGCTATAATATTTTTATTACATGCCTCTCTTACTCGGTTTGCACCAAAAATATTTACGTTCATTGGCAAATCATAGTTAAATGCTTTATTTTCATTTTAGACGAAAAACGGTTAAAAATAGAACGATTTTCATCATCGAATGGCGCATTGATATATTTAAAATACTGTTATGCGGTTTATCAATATTTTTATGCGAAATTTTCCAAAAACCGGATTTTCTGTGCAAAACATGCCATTTCAAGACTTTATGTCGAAAAGTTTTCAAATTGAAAATAGTTCCGGTTCACTTTCAGTCCAGTGATGACTATGCGGCCCGCGACGTCATCGGCGAGTTACCATTGAATCCTATGGAGCGCGCGACGTTCGATATACGAGGCATGTAATAAAGCACATCTGCATGGTATGATGTAAGATAAATCTCTATTTGACACAATCGTTGATAGCACATATCATATTACACTTGGCGCACGAGTTATTGGAACACTAAATTAGGTAATTACCCAGCAACTTGGCTGAGTACTTTGCTATTTGACCTAGCGTTTACCTAAACAAGAGTCTGTTTTATGGTCTGAAGACTGATAAGATATCCACCACACTCAGCAGGCAGCTCCTCCACTGAGTAAACTTATATGCCTGCACTGCAAAAACATTTTTGACTGGCAGCTGCATGTAGTTGAGGGAGAGTTTTGAAGAGCCGGAATAAAATGTTGTAAAGTGTAAAACATGATTTGCCGCTGTCATTTTGTGTCCTGTTTTTGTATGTATTCATGTTATTACCAGTTTTTTAATCACAATTACATACATTGAAGAAACACTGACTGTCAGAGCAACCATCCAATCATATGATAAAAATGGACTGTTCCATCAACGTTGGTGGTGGGCTCATGGAAGATGGTAAATTTGACGAGTTTTGTACACTCTAGATTTACAAGGGACGCTGCGATGTTTCAATTCCAAATAACATACAGAGGCAAAACCTGTCAGGTTCAGGTCCAGGACACAAAATGAGTACAATAGATTGTGTTACATCATAATATTTATTCCCCCTTTTCACAATTTTCCCATGAACTAGATGCCAGTTGAAAATGGGTTGTTCCAGTGTAGGCATATCAGTTTACTCAGTGGGAGCTGCCTGCTGAGTTTGGTGGATATCTTATCAGTCTTCAGACAATAAAACAGACTCTTGTTTAGGTAAATGCCAGGTCAAATTGCAAAGTGCTTAGCTAAGTTGCTGGGTAATTACCTAATTTGGTGTTCCGATAACTCGTGCCCTCGCTGTAAATCATAGTTGCAGACAAATTTCGTTTCATACACTACTGCAGCATTTAAGGTGCCCCCCTCATTACGTCTGTGGAATGACGGGTCGCGGAGCGCATAGATAAAAGCACTGTGGGTGTGTACAGGGTATTGTCACTCGCATTGACGGTATAGCTATCAGGTAATTCATCGGTGAGGATCATTGAATATCGGCGTTTTGACTTGTGAATATAGCATAGAATATCGCAAACGACCTTTATGTTTCGGATATGAAATTTCTCTCGGAACGTACCTTGTTTGTCCGTGACTCTAAGCCACAAAATAGCTAAAGCATGTAGAAATTGCCCTAGTTGTTGTCACCTCAGAGACTGTTTATGCACAAACATTTTGCACGTGCTCCAGTGGGATCTTCTGCATCACTAAGGTTCAAAAATCATCTTAATATCAAGTTCCTTTCCGCTCAATAAATGTAAACCCATGAAATTTTGAATGTATAAGACAAAACATTTTCCGGACAGGTGAAAAGCAACATTTAATATGGGCGGGAATTGAATGCATTTCTCGCTCAAGGGTCCTATGATTTCGAGTACCTATGAATGACAGTATATTAACCAGGACATTGTCCTCAGATAACCTTTTGCCTCTTCATACAAAGATTTTGTTTGTGTATACTTTCCAGGCATATTCTGCCACCCATAGTTAATGCAAACAATCCGTAAATTAGATTCTGTGTACCACACCTGCGTCTACGGTAATCGTGGATTCCGTATGTATAAAAACGCCAGATCCACGCTCATTCTCAATCACAATTACAGACTCGTCGTTCACTGGTGAAAATCAGCTAGACTTCTTGTTCACCGGTGAGAATCAGACACCAATGAACGGCGAGTCTGGTTGACTCTTGTCATGTACAAGTGAATGATGAGTATGATATATTCTCACTGTAAAAATTACTATTCTCAATATACTTCAAGTTGATGAGAATTTCCAGTCTCACTGGTGAGAATCTGTTATCAAATTTTATTCTCACTGAAATGTTGCATATTTATTACTTCAATTTACTCTATTATAAGATATTTCCTAATATTTTTCTTCGTTCAGCGAAGGGAAATACGGAGTGACGTAATGACCGTGTCACCACGAGTCTTCGAATGGTGGTAACATGGTCATTACGTCACGAGTATTTTCCGAGCTGAACGAAGAAAAATATTAGGGAATAATATACTTATCACAAGCACAAGCCAAGAATTCGTTATGATTTGCAAAGTGAAAGAATGACGATTCCGCGTTTAAACTTTTGAACTACTTTAAGAATGTCAATCATTTCCAGTCGTCCGTCGCGTGAGCGAGGAACAGGGCGTTCACCGTACGTTCGTGTATGGAGCAAATGCCGGACGAACTCTCTGATCAGTCTACACGTACCTTCCGCAAAGTTATACACTATTTCAAAGATAGCATAGGCCTAGAAATTTACCCTAGACGAAAAGACGCTATTTTTCGGCAGCAAAAATCGACTGAATCTCGACGGCGCAAACATTGGTTGCAATGCTTACGGAACCCACGGTAACGCGACCAGCTTCGAGTTCGTTGTTTCCACAAATTATTCACGTAATTCCTTGGGGATATACAGGCGGTACAGTCTTGTGTTTACATTGTTTGGATTATTATCGTAGTCTGTGAAAATATCGATTTCATTACATAACTCTTGGAGGCCTGGACACCGCACTTGGCCTCCTTGTTGCAGTGGAAACCGTATGTCTACCGCATGAGAGTACACAGTGCGTCGAAAGTTCAGGCGTCGGCGGGGTCTATACGAATACGAACCCCCATGCATATTGGCATAGAGAAACATAGATAGAGTGGCAACGGGTATTGTTTAAGGCGTGAAGCGGTTACGTAACCCATCCATGTTCGCCTCGCCTCAGGTTGCTCTCGCCTCTCTTTTCCGAAGAGTGCCGACCATGAATCCTTCGGTAATTTTCGGATTTTCGCCGATTGTTAAGCGAAAGTATGTTCGGCAAAGTTTGTGTTGTTGTTGTCGTGTGGTGCTGAGCAGAATTGACGTGCTGGCGAAAACGGGAGTGTTTTGAGCTTCAGGAAAATGAGTTTTACCGTTTTAAAAATTCCTCTCATATTTTTATGAATATATAATGAGTGTGTTTGAACCAAATTTGAAAGTCTTTTATCGATACTGTCTGGTTTTACTCAATGATTTACGGTCAGTCCTACCGTCTTTCACACGTGCGTCAAGGAAGGACATGTTTATGAAACTGCTGGCTGTTATGTTTTGATTGGCGTGAAGCAGTGCTTCTGGCCTGAGAGCTCACAAAGTAACTATGGTTGCTACGCGACTGGCAGTACGATGCCATCTCGTCGTATTTTTCGCATAATCTCGTGTAATTATCAACCACAAACAAAGCCTCCAAAAAGTTCAACACCTTTGGAGCTCATTTTAATATGAAAAGCCAATAGTCTACCGAGACGACCATGGAACAAAAGGCATGCAAGCGTTGCGACTCTGTCCATGTTACTCTGTGATATTGGCGACAAAACTACAACACAAGGACTCAAAAATTTGCCTAGTTGATGTATTTTGTCAGACTCTAATAATCATGATTAATGTTTAAGACATTTTCACGTCAGACACATTTTGATCGTGGAAGAAATACCGGTCGCCATGTTGTTTGTTTACATTGATGAGCACACCTAAGATCGACACAGAAAAAGTCCGACGCACCAAAATTGATGACCTAGACACGGTTTGTCGTGACGTAGAACGACCAGAGAATAATAATGATGTTATTTATGAACTTGGAATGAGTCTAGTAAAATGACAGCGTCGATGCAAGATGTGGTAGGTACTGGGTCACATTTGGTCAAGTCAATCAAGATATATATATATATATATATATATATATATATATATATATCTCCCTAATTAGCAAAGTTCATTAAATATGCAAATTGGGTATGGGATGAGGTAAAAATGCCTAATAACTTTCACTTTCACTTTGTCAATCTTCCATTTTCAATAGTGTTAAATCATAGTATCTTCAATATACATAGGAAGTTTCGTCAAATTTGATTAAGTTCAGATATATATCCCTAATTAGCAAAGTTCATCAAATATGCAAATTAGCAATTAAATTTTATGTTACCCGTATATATCTTTCATGGTAGATAAACCCTCGTGTGATCAACATTTACATCACCTAATTCCGTGCAGACTCTAAATGTAGGTCCGTTTTTTCTGACATCATGAATTATGCAAATGAGCATGACCAAAACTAATCAGCTCTTGCCATTCTAAAACAGAATCTGTGTACCCGATTTAATTCTGATCTGAGAGCCTTCTTGCGATATCTCGCCATCACCAGACAGACGGAAAGACTGACAGACAGACGTATAGAGCTGACAAACATCGCTGGCTTGTGTAGCTGAACACCTTATGTGGCAATAAACACGGCCATACGAATTTAGACACTAAATGTGAATAGGATCCGGCCAACAGAGACAATGACGTCACTGGCACCCTTTGAAAGTCAATCTGTCAAATGGTTCTCTCACGATTGGCCTATTTAATATTCATTATGTCCAATTATGGTACACGTATCTGGCTAGTTTTTCGTCACAGGAATTGTAGGCGAAATGTTGGTGAGATATGCCAAAAATTTAGTATGCGTTCATGATCAAGCGCCGACAGGAATGGCGAAACAGCATAAATCGACCGATGAAAACGGATGGTTCCAAAGGAGGCCTAAATGAATGTACTGGTACTACACCTCAATCGCCTGATATACTTTTAATCTGGTCCTTGATCAATGTACTCACCAAACTAGTTACAAGAACGATTTGTTTCAGTAACTCTATTTAACCACATGTGTCGTATTCGATCCATGAGCATTCATGGCCACCAGGACTTTCGGTAAAAGTTAGTAAATAAGGGACTTTCCGAATCCTATCGGGCGTACACATAAGACGCCTCTCTCTTGTAGAAATTCAATTAAAGCATCTCCTTGCCTTTTTGAGTGATGATATTCCTGGTACCGTTTGTAGTGCATTATTTATCGCTGCCGTGATGGTCTGTGTCACCTGTTCTGCAGCCATCGTTTCAGGTGAGGTAAGGTAATGGCCTTGGAAATGTTAATTGTATTTATACCCTAGCTCCGCGCCGCCCGAACAAGTCACATGAAAGGACCATTTTGACTGACGTCATCTCTGCTGGCCGATTCACATTTAAATGACCGGTATTGCATTCAACGGTCCAGACAGAGGATGGGACGAAAAGCAAGAGGACCAATAGACTAGACGTCAAGATTCTAGACTATCACTGAGAAGGAAGCAAGACTATAGCATAAACCCTAAAAACGGACTGTGGGTATAAGGAAGGTAGGCAAAATTTAAAATGTCAGGAAATCGCCACTCTGTATTGAAGATCAGTGGTATAGTGAACACACAGGATTTTGCCGTTCCTATACTGCATTGAATTGGGATGCCGTGAAATGTTAACGGCGTAAACTTTGTTTTTTCCCGTCCCTTGGTGAACTTACACACCATGCATATCGTTTTATGTGTTACGGGGTCAAAGCGACCTCTGTGTGCTTCGGGTGGCACGGAAATTCATGAGCATAATAGTTTCTCGTCCACAGAACACATTTCGATATGACGACCATATTTCATGTTCCATGGTATTTCTGAAGTTTTTCAGTGGAAGGCAAATCCACGCGCCTTACAGAGTACAGTTTCTCGTCAATAGATAGTACCAGTGTCAATTTAGTAGTTCTGGTGGAGTACGATCTCAAACGATAAGGTCTTCTATGAAAAGGTTCTTTCACAACGTCGATGAGCTAAGAAAATGAACTCTTCCACTGATGTATGGCGATTCTCTATCCATGATCTGTGGTCTGTTATGGCAGATAGTGTGTGGCCTATCGTGGCAGGTGGACTGTGACCTGTCACGGCAGGTGACATGTGTTGTATCATGGAACATGGGATGTGTCTGTCATCATGGTGGTTTGGTAGTGACATCTTTACATCGATCATATCACCAACCTACATTACTCAGATTACTGGACCCGCTGCACTCGCAATCAACTTGACCTGTCTGTATGTCGCGTCACAGTCTCTTGGTGGGCTATTCAGCTCTGGGACTATTCGACCCATAGATGAGTGTACAGAAGCGAGAAACACCTTCTCGCTTCTGTACACTCGTCTATGGGTCGAATAGTCCCAGAGCTGAATAGCCCACCAAGAGACTGTGGTCGCGTCGCTCTATCGGCACCTGTGGAATGTTTTAGTAACATTCTCATACCATTGGTGGCGAAAATCCTATGTGGTAAAAAACTCGTAAATTCACTATATAAAATCTTTATTGCACTCAAGTAACTTGGAGATGAATTTGGGTCTCCGCTTGGCACAACTCGGGGCGCGTCGCCCAAATCGGTTCATATAATCTGCATGTCATGGAAAAGGGAGCATGGACAAAACAATGGCAAGAGGCAAAATCAGTACGACTAAAATGTGAAGAGCAATGAAAGAAGTTTAAGGATGCATGATTTTTGGAAAAAAAACAAGGGAAAAATACAAAAGTGTGCACATCTACTTTACTCTAATTCATAAAAATATGAATAAGTAAACCCTTAGGAAACTATGTACGAATCAAAGTCGACAGCTATTGAGACGGTGACATCAGTAAGTCATGCGTATTTGACGTCTGTTGTGGCATCGACAAAAAGTCGTCATCTGTTTGGAATTATTCATTTCCAGTGGCACATTTTGGTAACACCTGCTTGTACGAACCACACCGTCAAGTCACTCACAGACGGTGCAGATAATGAAAACAACTCACAAATCACAAACGTCGGAATACGTGACAGCCGGTATTTACCCGACACTCATCACATCTCGCACGAGTTCCAAAATTTGAGCAAATAGTTCAATTTGAGAAGCTGTTTCATTAAAATAGAACCTTCCATTCGTTCATCCGATAAACGTAGACGGCGCGACAAGCTCAGTATTCTGTGTTGTGTCGGCCACATCGGGAGTAGTGACGACACTCGCGAGCTCGCATGGAACCAAGCCCGCTTGGCGCTTTTGTGTCGCAAGATTACCTTGTGACCCCTGATATGGTAATACGTCAACGTCAGGGCCTGCCCGAGTTGCAATATATAGCTTGACTCTTATCTGGGAGTCATTCTGAAAAGAAATGTGCATTTATATGGCGACTTTAGTAAACATCTGAAGAAAAGAGAGCTGCTCTGACAACTTGAAGTCTTAGAGCGAAAACACTTTTTATGATTTGCCACAAATATTCTGGGATTCGAGTTTTCTTTTTTGGAGCCATCTTTGCAGACGGAAAAGTGTTAGTACGAAACCTATGAAACAGAACCTTTCGGAAGAAATCAACGAAAGTCTATGTGATCTTGACGTTTTTTGTTCAGTATATGACAATGTTTTTACCATCAGTTAAACCAACGATATTTGTCAGCTACCATTCCATCTTAACATTTGAAAATCTACAGTGGGGCAACACAACTGCACGCGCAGAACAAAAAACTACTTTATTCTGATGTAGGTCTCCGCGACCAAACAAACACTTGCGAGAGTAGTTTGTGTGTAGATTGAAGGTCATTTGGGCGTGCTTTTTAGTCCCCACGGACACCGTCCGGGGGGACTTATAGGTTTGGTCATGTCCGTGCGTCCGTGTGTGCGTCCGTCCGTCCGTCCGTTCACGCAGATATCTCAGAGATGCCCAGGTCAATTTCTTTCAAACTTTGCAAAAGAATAGTACCCTACCTCATACAGATGCACGTCGATTTGTTTCACAATGCGATCAAATTTGGCCGTGTTAGAGGACATTTTAGTTTACACCTCCATAGACTCCCATGTATAAGGCCAAGAAAAATAAAAATTTAGTTTCTCATCGTATTCATATTGCAAAAAGCATGCAGTGACACAGTTTTTAGTCCCCACAAATAAAGTCCAAAGGGCTTATAGATTGGGACATGTCCGTCCCTGAGTCCATCCGTGAGTCCATCCGATATCTCAGACACTTTGACAAAATGTCACGTGACCTTGGTGACCTTTGACCTCAAATATAGATATTTGTCAACAACTCAGTAACCACAAGTGCCAAACCTTTCATATATGGTATGATGGGACACCTTATGACGCCACATATTGTACCTCATTAATTATGCGCGTATCTAATTTTGAGCGAGCCAATAGAGGTAGAGGTCTGATTTTTGGTATATAGTGATAACTTAGCAATACAATTTTTTTGACAAAATGTCACGTGAACTCAATGACCTTTGACCTCAAATATACATATTTGTCCATAACTCGGTAACTACAAGTGCTACACCCTTCATATTTGGTATGATTGGACACCTTATGACGCCACATATTGTACCGCATTAATTATGCACATATCTAATTCTGAGCAAGCCAAAAAAGCTAGAGGTCAGATTTTTGGTATATAGGGATAACTTAGCGATACAATTTTTTTTTGCAAAATGTCACGTGACCTTGGTGACCTTTGACCTCAAATATACATATTAGTCCATAACTCAGTAACCACAAGTGCTAAACCTGTCATATATAGTATGATGCGACACCTTATGACGCCACATATTGTACCTCATTAATTATGCACATATATAATTTTGAGCGAGCCAATAGAGCTAGAGGTCAGATTTTTGGTATATAGGGATAACTTAGCAATACAATTTTTTTGACAAAATATCATGTGACCTCAATGACCTTTGACCTCAAATATACATATTTGTCCATAACTCTGTAACCACAAGTGCTACACCCTTCATATTTGGTATGATGGGACATCTTATGACGCCACATATTGTTCCCTATTAATTATGCACATATCTAATTCTGAGAAAGCCAATAGAGCTGGATGTCTGATTTTTGGTATATAGGGAAAACTATAGGATAGAAATTTTTTGACCAAATGTCATGTGACCTCGATAATCTTTTACCTAAAATATACGTTTATGTCAATAAATAAGTAACCACAAGTGCTATGTCCTTTATATTTTGTACGATGGGTGACCTTATGACAACACACGCTTTACCTCATTAATTATGCACATATCTAATTCTGGGCATGCCAATAGAGCTGGAGGTCTGAATTTTGGCATATAGGGATTAATTAGCAATACAATTTTTTTTCAAAATATCGCGTAACCTTGATGACCTTTGACCTTGATTATACATATATATGCATAACTAAGTAACCACAAGTTCTATACGCTTCCATTTTGATAGGATATTAGACCTTAAGCTATCACATCTTGTACCTCATTTATTATGCACATATGTATTTCTTGGCTGGCCAATACAGCTAGAGGTCTGATCTTTTTTCCCGATTTGGAACCATAACTTTGACATGCCTCTTGTTATAAATTGGGAAAAATGACACAAACCTATGTGCCCATAGATCTAAACATATACACTCCAGTGATACTTCTTAATGACCACATTTCCCTGCCCCATCAAGACTAATACTCCTATTACAAGTGGGGACTATGTCATTGTCAATGACGTGTTTCCTGTGATTTAAATCTCTTGAAATCAAAATTTCGATTTATTTTGTTTGTTAAAATATCTGGATATCGTTTCATAGTTATCGTCATTCTGAATAAGAAAATGTCCTGCCGTGTACATAAGGGAAATATCCGGTTCAAAGGACGCCGCCTTCATCATGTGTTAAAATTCACTTCCGTGTAGCGATAGTTAAGTGTATTCGTCTGTTTGCTCTAGGGTGCAATTCTGATAACAGAAAAAGTCCCGCTTATCAATCACATGTACATGGTTCAAAAGTTCAGCATGTACGTGAAAACTTGTATGATAGCAGTGGTATGACATGGCAGGCACCGGGGGGAAGGGGAGGCACAATACAGGCTTACCTGCATGCACGACGTATGATGTGCTGTCCCCATGCATTCATGGTAACTAGTATCAAGACTTACTTTGCAGAACTGAAGGTAAGAACGATTGTGCGGTGTGCCAAATACACCATGGTGTGAAGCCTCTGATTTGATGGGTTACAGTATAAACTTATCGTCATCAGAACGGAGACTTTACATCCATCTACTTCGGTCTGCTCTCGATTGATGACGTCGCCTTTCTTTGTAACCCCATGTCCTCCCTCGGATAGTCTGATTCAAAAGGTTTGTAAGGTCACGTCGAATGAACTGATGATGAAAATACAGTGTAAACGGCCCGGAAATAACATACTTAGGCCAGAGAAAAAAAATTTGTTCTTCGGATTTTGGACCAAGGTTCAGGAGTGGCGAGCGATTTTTTTAGGCCGAAGGTAACCGCGGTCCATCGGACTTTTTGCCGGGATGCAGACGAGGCAAATAATCTTTTCCCCTTTTAGATAGGCTAACCAGAAATATCTTAGACAAGATACACTGATACTGGTTATTGAATTCAACACTGTATTTCTCACTATATTCTCAATCATCTCTCGTGATTTGCAAAATTTAGACGTCACAACAACGTGTTGACAGAGCTCAGTGTAGACACGTCGGAAGTCTCAGTCAGAATTCCACATGCCCGCGAAAACCCGACGAAGTGTAGGGCGCCGCCAGCGGTTGTACTTCAGTATTTCCAATGCAGAAGTATGACTTTGCTGAAATGAAAAAATTCCAAATCAGGCAAAGTAGAAGTGGCGATTCGATGAACAATTTATTTTTTCTATCTTGCCTTAGGGATAAGCTTTTGAATAATTTGTCTCCCGGCGACGCTAACGTACTGTTCACGGTGTTATAAGAAAAATCTGTCACTGCGATCTACATGTCGAAATTACTATCGTTACATTGCCTCCACCAGATTTGACAACAAATTTACACTTAATATTCTTGTATGTATGTATGTATGTATCTATTTATTTATTTATTTATTTATTTATTTATTTATTTAACATACATCTTCAGAAGAACTTTAATGAATCGGAATTGTCTATTTCATTTCCGGGGAATTTTCCATCCGTCAGCAGGTGTACCAAAGTTGTGAGAGGAGCGATCAGGCAATCTTTAGTCAATTACTTTTCTTTCCAAGACTACATAAAGTATGCATACATTTCAAAGAACTATATCCTTTTTTACTTTCCGGTCATGTAAACAATTTCTGCAAAAGAAAGCAATGTTAAAATGTTTGAAACATCACCACACAACAACAAGTTTTCCACTTTAACCGCCCCTTTCCAATAATATCCCATCCTTAGGGAGTCACGGTGGCTATATGATTGAAAAAGGGACAGCCTCTGTTTGCAACTTTAGGCCTAGCGTGTATACATGATTATTCTCTTTATAATATAGAGAATATCAGAGAGTTAAGTCGAAAGTTTGTTACATGTAATGAAACCGCAAGCACCAGCTTATGTCAATTTGATACTCTATCAATGGCAAACGCCAAAACCCAGGCGAGCCTACTCTAGCCTTGCCCACAAGACAAGTAAACCCTGTCTGTGCCTTGTCTGAAACTTGTCTGTTACTTCGGAACCGTACGTCAGTATGACGAGATCTACCTCCATGGTCAATGTGAGCTCTGAGTTTTCGTGTATCTATATAAAACTATATTAGCTGCAGACAATATTTACTTCCAACCTGTACGGTATGCGTAAGCCGTTGCCACCCTGTAGTAGTGGGCAGGTAAGTATCGCTGACGTTCGCGAATAGCCCAAACACATGCCATATGCGGCCGTACGTCATCCAAATGTATATATGAAAACACTTTTGTTCTCCCTGGATTAAACAAGATATTAAGATCGTTGCTCTCTGCGTCGCAAACACATCACTGTTCCGGAAATAATCGCCGCAGAACCAATTGTTTGGACGCAGACGCGAAACTGAGCAAAATAGATGTTTTTACGACGTCTTCACGTGTGTTGTTTTCTGTCATAGCATTTCCTCTTTGCACATGGTGCCCTTTCGCAAATACAACTAGCAGAGAAACACGCAGCGAAGACAAACGTGATACGCTGATACGTATGGGCAGTGTTTCCGGATGGAAAAAAACTTAGACGGTTTAAAATACTATATCTCTGATAAAACGATGTTGTCTCTCTCCAACCTTTCCTTGGCCATAGTGTTAGACATACGGGTGCCGACAGCAAATCAGTGGAATTCAGAGTTCGTCTGTATTATGTATATGCGTCTGTCATTGCAGTATTTTCACGATCTGAATTTGCTTTTGATCGCTAACTTAGAGGGTTCAGCTAGGCTCGTCTTGGAGTTTGACCTCTACCAATGAAGTGGTGATGATCTGACGTAGGTCGTACCTGCAGGGACTAGCCTGTCATGGCAGGTGGCAAAAATGTAGGCCGGGGAGTGGTACCTTTATTAGTCCCGTATACGGACAAAGTCTGGGTGGACTTATAGATTTGGCCATGTCCGTGGCTTCGTCTATGCGTCCGTCCACGCAAATTTCACAGAGATGCCCGGAGCAATTTCTTTCAAAGTTGGTACAAGGATTACTCCTTATGTCATACAATTGCACGTCAATTTGTTCTGTGATACGATTCAATATAGCCGCGTGACGGCCATTTTATTTCTTGTATTTGATGTCTAAAGCCAATACTCAGACAGGTTTGACCAATGTCTTACAAACTTCCAGTTGGCAAAAGGACAACGCACTGTGTAACTTACATTTGGACGTAAATTATATTAGCAATATGATCCACTATGGCTGGCCGACGACCAAGTTTGATTTTGTTGATGGTGTTGTCTTGAAGAATAAAATTGAGCTACAATATGTCAGGCCTTGTATTTTAAACCAGATAAAATGTAATGTCAGCTCTGGAAGTATGCGATGAAATCACTCTGAATCTGATTCTGAAATTTCTTAAATTTCATCATGACAGTTCAAAAACACTCAGACAAAACATATTGTGTACAATTTTGTGAAATGCAGTTTCGTTAGTTTTTATGATTGTGTTATTGAATAAAAGTGACCTACAGGGGTGTTGGTCGCCTTTGATGCAGAGAAATTTCTTGTAATACGGTGATGAAAATTGTTGAATCTTAGTACGAATCTGAACCCATTACATATGTAGTTAAAGGAAGGTGTCGTCGGATCTGCACGCGTGTGACAGTCCTTGAAGACATATTCCGTGTTAAGAACTTCTATATCTGTCCCCCATATCCATCTTTATCACAAACCAACATTCAGATTTCATATAGGCACATTGCAACCATTGATCACACACCTGTTTCTCAAATTTTCCTAACTAATTTCATTTATACATCAGACATCAACTACACATACACATCAATACAGCGTTCTCTCCACCATTTTCCAGATATCCGTTTACCAATATCACTTCACCATCATTTCCGCCAACGGTTTCAAAATCCATAAACCAAGTGGGGACTATGTCATTGACAATGACTTACTGTAATATTTAGGGTCTATGACACTGAATTGCTTCCATTTATATCGCTTTACCAGGTCCCGTCACAACTAACGTGGAGTAACGAGACATGGACACACATTTTAGATCAAAGATTTTCTGGACTTCGTTCTTAATTGCAATGATCCAAGCGGTTTGCAGTCAAGGTAAGTGACTTTTGACGATTTTGGTCAAGAGTAAGTAAAATCTTTGTTTTGTGCCCGTGCGCGAGTAAGTTTTTAAAGATTTTTTTCTTAGAGAATTTTTAGTTGTTAACTTCATTCTATCGCATAACAAAGCCGTGACTTTTACACTGTAACAAAATACTTCCTTACAGCTGCAGTCATATTACAACCATTGAACTATGTGGTGAAGTAAAATTGTATTACAAGAAGCAGAATACAGGAATGAGCAGCCGTGTCAGAAGCCCTCTTATACTGCGCGACTTTCTTGTCGATAAACATTGCATCTTCCCAGAAATGGGTACTCAGCCTTTGATGTATGTTCACAGTTCACCGGTTTATTGCTTTCCAATCACTGCAAGACTTAACCTTATAAACGTTTATTGCATTACTTCATTTATATGAAGCTCCTTCGGCCGTTGTCACCAGTTTCGGTACAACCACCATTTTAAAATGTGCAGAAGGGATATATATATAAACATATATAAATATAAATTAATATAAATATATATATATATATATATATATATATATATATATATATATAAGCATACAAAGTATACATATGTGTCTTTGTGGTAATTTACAGCGTTCGATAATAAAAGTTTTGCGTCATAAATGATGACACAAAGTACCTCAAGTACAACGTAATTATATCTGTTATGTTTATATATAATATATATATATATATATATATATATATATATATATATATATATATATATATATATATATATATTTATATATAGGCACATTGTATACATTTTGTGTGTATATATATAATATATACATATATAATATATACATATATACATATATTATATATATATATATATATATATATATATATATATATATATATATATATATATATACAATTGTTCTCGTTGGAAATTAAACTGCTCGATGCTAAAATAGAGCGATATAAAACAAATTACTTAGAGTACAAAGTAATAGTATCTGTTAGCTTGCGGGATGCATGAAAATACTTCTGACACAAATTAGATGGCAGTTCTCGAATCATTTGACATGACCAGTGAGTCTTCCCGGTCGTTTGTTTAAATTTCTGAAAGCACAGAGAGTTGGTTGTCGATGGTTATGCACACCACTATTTTACAATTCTCTTAAACAATGACTGTCACGGCAAAGCGTGATTAAAAATGGGACAAGAAACTCTTAGATTTCCCAAACTATTGATTGAAAAGGTAAGAGGTCTAAATCTGATTAGAAAACTCACGTAAAAAATGACAGCGATTGAAAAGAAGTTCGTAAATACTGATAGTCATTCTATGGTGGATTTTGAGTTCAGCCCTAGGAATGATCGCTTGTTTCTGGGGAATAAAAGTTGGCGTGTGTTTGCCCATTTCTACAGGGAGTTTATCGCCGCAGAGTTACTCTGTATTGATTGGGAGTTCCCTTACGCTAGGATGCCCAGCAGGCACTGGTTCTGGTGTAAAATTCAGTTGGTTCCGGAATGGGCGTGAGACGCAGGTTTCTGAGAACTGTTGGACTATTGATTCTGAACAATACGCCGTTGTGGGCAAAGACGATGGAGAATTCAATCTTCAGATCAAGAATGCTTCGATGGTCGACAACACCACTTTCACATGTGGCAACGTTTTTGGGAGTGAGGCGGTAGTTGTCCACGTGATAAGTGAGTATAATGCCTGATCATTTTAGTAGTTTTTGTTGTTTTCGGGAATGTATCAAAAGGTGCCATGTACTATCTCATACTGTTTTCGAGATGGATGATCTGGTCCATTACCAGTACATCAGCTCGACGTGTGTTGTAGCAAAACAATGGACGAGAATACTGGTATGTATTACAAACAGTATTCAGGCCTATAACGCTGCTCCTGCTTTATTTGGCCCGGCTATCATGTGAAGAACGTTTTGTCCAAGGCCTTGCTATTTGCATAAGAACAGTCTCTTTTAAATTTGCATTGGAACCATGTTTCTATCAGACTTGTGATATTCTAAACCCACCATAAATCCAAACATGATAATTCATGTAGTGAACTTGTGTGATGAACGAGAGTGCGCAGCCATGCATTTGGAAGACTGTCGTCACAGCAAAAACTCGCGATTTCACTGATTCCAGTAATTAATGACTGAGGTGTACTTATTCTCTGTATGATGAATACTTTGTTTAATCGGAAGCTTTTAGCGTGTTTGATAGGTGGTGTGCAGTGAAATAGCAATGGCTTTGACCTCGGGAGGTAGCACATCGTGTTTTTTCCTCTCCATGCTCTGACATACCAAGCATAAATGGAGCGGCAAATTCTGGATGACTGTCGATGTGTCTTTTCTTTCTCTGAACAACAAACTCTTGCTCATTGTATTTTCCAGTTCCATACACTTCTGTCGAGATTACACCAAATGGTTCTAATGAATATTCATGCGTTGCACACGGTGGTAACCCTGCTGCGAATCGTATGAAATGTTACATAAATGGAGTGAACGTGTCTTCTTCTAAGCCATGGTCCACCGCAACGGCTGACGGGAAATTTTCGAGCAGGAGCCTCTGTGAAGTGGACCATAGTCGCTACCACGGTAACGTTTCGCTGACGTGTGAAGTTATCCAGTCTGATCACGTAAAGAGTATAACCGAAACCGTATTCCTGGAAATAACCGCAGGTTTGTGAAAAAAATAAGAAATTATGTTAGTTAACCAATATCTGTATGTAGGAATCCAAGATTACAGATTACTGAGAGTTACTGCTGGACAAAACTATAAGAAATAAGCCAAATATTATAAGTCTAGAAAGTTTAAATGCAAATGGAAGTAGCCCGTGGAATTACAATCTCTTTATAAACATGAATATTGCAAACAATGATTGAGCGTTAGAAGATGGAAAGTTTCAGAAGCTAAATGTTACATGACCTATTTCTGTCTATTTATCATCAGGAGCCAACAGAGCTGGTGCTAGTCTTATTCTAATGACTGTTACTACAGTGATTACTCTGGTGCTGACACAGTTGTTCAGGTAAGCGTTCTGAAATCACTTTTACGCGATGGGGTTTCTTTTGTAAGATACAGATTATCTTTCTAAAATGATAAACACTGACAGCAATCTGTCTTGGATTATCGGCTTGTGCTAGGCTGATTATCAGTTTGGTTTATCAATATGTCACTATGGGATATGCCCGGAGGAGTGAACGAAATTTTGCCCTATCGATGTCGAAACATGTGCTACAACGTTTGTCTCTTAGGCTTATGCTTCTCGGGGACAGACATTCGGACTCTCAAATTTTTACAATACTGTTTTGATCTACCACTTGTGGGGACTCAGACTGAAGCTCATGGAGTGAGTGAAGTTTTCGCCAGCTTATTTCTGTATACAAACGATAATTCAGTTTTTCACCATTGAGTTAATACAGAGATGGCGACAATTTTGAATTTCGAGTGCGACTAAATATTTGGTTCTTTGTTCCTCTGACTAAATTTTGCATGTTGACCCGTTAATTTTATTCTTGATTTCGAAAGGGAATTGTTTAAATTTTCTAATGGAAAGTTTTAGCAAAAGTCTAAGTCTTTTGATTCGAGGTGCATACTGCCTAAAAGTACATTCTCGTGAGTCCGGGAACGGGAATTATTCGTTTATGAAACAAACATAGTAATTCTAAACCAGTCTTGAGGAATAAATTGTATTGTATGAATTTTGTCAACAGGCTGCTTTAGGGTTTTGGTGCGGCACCACACGTCTTTCAGGATATACGGAAGGAAAAAGACTAGTATCATCATGAAACTCTGACGACCAATGAAAAAAAACTTTGAAAAAAACCAAATCATCGGATGAAACACTGGTGCTGAGAATCTTTCTACTGCTGCCTTTTGGGACTTTTATTACAGTGATAAAGCGTGATCTCGGGATTTAATTACGGGTAATTCGCTGCATTGGCCGACAGTTATGTGTGCCGAGTCATCCTCCTCCTTCAACGCTAAATTTGTGTCCTGGAAGTAACAGCTTGACACCTCTTCGCATGTGACAACCAGTAACCTACAGTACTTTTTTCCGGCTAGTTTGATAAGTCATGTAATTAACAATGCGATGACAGAAAGATTGATCAACAAGCTGACCAACCTTTAGTGGGGAAGGTTGCCATGCTGGTAACACAGTGACTTTATTCTGATGAACAGTCTTCCATCCTTATTGCAGACAAACTGAGAACTTATAGTGCGTTGCAAATGCTCTGTCAACATTCTAAATTAACTGGGAAAATTATGTAGGCCTAATAAAAAAAATACATGTGTTTCAGGTTACCCGTCCTATCCTTTTTGAAACCAACTGACTTTCTAAACTTATTTTTCACCACAGTCCGTGGATAGAGGGACTGTGTTTTCACATTTTGAAAAATCGCCCATAATTTTGTCAAATTGTGCTTTTTAATGATGGGCCTAACCCAGATATAAATAAAAAATAACTATAGACCAACCCTATTTTCTGAGGATATGTTAACGAAAAACAATATTTTGGTGCCTTATTTGTACGTGCTTTTAGCATTGTGAAGAGCACATTAGATCCTGAGAGTAAAACATGGGAAAGGGACCTGCAGAACAAATAAAAATTAACGCAGCAGCCTTACATTTTTTGCATGAAATATCGGGGAAAGGTTTACATGTTCCCTTAGCTGAAGAAAAATTTTGTCTAAGTTTTCAACACAATTTGCATGATTACCTTTTCCCACAATCTAACAATCTTTTTAAGAGAGAGAGAGAGAGAGAGAGAGAGAGAGAGAGAGAGAGAGAGAGAGCAATGTGGCATTTTGTATCTTACACAAACTTTCTAAAAAACTTTATAACAAAAAGAATTTTTGTGCCAGTTATTCTTTTTATTTGTGTGCTAAAAAGTATTGTACTTTGCAAGAAACTTCTTTTCACATTTTGCTTATTATATCTTAAATGATGGATGTAAATTTTGATGAATTATGATGATTATGAATGATGTAAATTTTATTTTTTTTTAAATTTTCTATGATAAACTTAAGCCAGAGACTGTGTAACTTACAAGATTATGGAAGCGTGTGTAACAGTTGTAGAGTCTGTATTATCATTTATTGACAGAATAGCTCACCAAAAAAATAAAATGAAGGAGAACATTGATAAGTCACACATATTGAACGCCTTTCATCTCGTCAATACCTGTGGATTGAATGCATTTAAATGAGTACTTGGTGTGCGGTGATATATGATATAGTATCTGTGGCTCATTCATAGATAGTTTCAGTGTCACTGTTTAAACCACCCTGAAACCGCTGCCTTTAGTAGGGATAGATATTCGTACCCTCTCATTTTCCAGTTCTTTTCTGGTTTACCGCTTGTAGGGCTCATTTTGGAGCTCTTGGAGTAAGAAAAACTTGAATTTCACCGTGTTAGGTTTTGGAAAATCGAACATTTTATTTTCCCCCATAGAGTTAACACTGGAATGGCGGCCACGTTTAATCTCAAGTACATGTGAATGTTGAAAACTTTGCATGGTGACTCCAATGTTTTTCATCCTTACTTTAGTGAGAAAATATTGAGTATCATTGTTGAAGGTTCCAGCAAAGGTTTTTAAGTCTTGAGACGCATACTATCTGAAGTCCTTTAGGGGTTTACACAATGTTTGCCCCAATGTAATTGCTAATTGCTGCGTTTTGATCTTTTGAGATGGTTCTCAGTCTTTCTGTTATCCGTTGATCTCGTTATCAAAATTTACTGATCTTTGAACGGCGGAAGTTAATTGTTTATAATGATTTTGCTTCCCCGTTACGTTATACATTATCGTCTAATGATGATGATGATGATGATGATGAAGATGAATTTATTAACGATACAGCCCCCCCCCCCTAATTTCCCACACCGTTATAGCACTCTGGAGTTGGGATAAATTTTCAAGTTCCCAATTGCGCTGTAATCTGCACATGGAATATTGAATTGAACGAATATACTTGATAATATGAGGTATTTGTACTACAGCCAAAATTACTACCGTTTATCCATATTCCTTGTGTAGATTACTGCCTTTGTGACGAAATAGTTCTGGTTTCCAATGCAACACCATCTAATTTTTTAACAACTTTCAGTGCAATCCCAGATCAAACATTTGTTAAATACACTGTAGCTTATGCTAGAAAGGAAGCATATTATTAAACGTTTTAGACATTTAAGCTTACAGCCTGAATGTTTAAAATTCTGCAAGGATGGTGAACTTATCACTCAGACGTATCGAACACCGCTCCTCTTGAAACACAACCAGGTTGAGCACCGAACTCTGACAACCTGTTGCTTGGTGACTGCGCTGCCGTCGTGCATTGTATGTACGCCCTCAATGACCGCCGTGCGAAGCAAGGCGGCGGGCAGGGGTGGCGGCCCGGGTGTGTTGCTAACGTCTGATGCCATGAAACAAGCTCTCGGTAAACTAACTCAATGCATCCAATGGACGATAGTTTTGAAGTGCTAAACGAAGACGAATTTCCGAGCTGAACTTTTCAAAAGCAGAATAAACATTGAAGTATTTTGTCACAAGTTTAAAATTCTCAGTGACGATATTTCTAGTACAACAATAAATCGGAACGATGATTTGTTATGACGCGTAACTGTGGCATATTGTTACCGCTGACTTGCGCTTTTTGAAAGTTGAAAAAATAAACAAAGTGATTAATGTTTAGTTACTGTTTTCAGGGGAGCTATTCAAAGACTCTTCTACTACTCACACAGCTAATGTCAGGAGAGCGATATCAGCCCGTCAGCCATTTTTTGCTCACGTGTTTACACACGTGGGCATATGTCGCAGCGATGTCTGTCTGTCTGTCCGTCTGTGTGTCTGTCTGTCTGTCTGTTGGTCCATTTTCTCAAAAACGGCTGAACGTATTTCAGTCAAATTTGGTAGACATCTTCAGAATTCAAATGGCTAGAACTGAAAAGGTTTTGGTGGGCGTGGCTTGCATATTAATGAAGTTATCACAGTTTTAATTTTTCTGATACATGGTAGTCTATGGGAAGCCGGTATCTGTGGTTTGAGGGCGCTTTCCCCACGTTGCACTCTGGCTAGACGATGCTGAAATTAGACTCGGTTTCGGATTCGGTTTCGGATTCGGTTTCGGATTCTAGAGACTGAAAGAAATTTTATATTTTCAGCCAATTGTTACACTGTGGAATACTGGATTTTCCTTATTTTCCCTGGACCCTTTTTTCAGCTAAAATAATATCTAATCACACTAAACAAAGTGAAAATAAGTATATAGGGATAACTTAGCAATACAAATTTTTTGACAAAATGTCATGTGATCTCGATGACCTTTGACCTTAAATATGAGTATATGTCCATAACTCAGTAACCACAAATGCTACACCCTTCATATTTGGTATGATGGGAGACCTTATGACATCACATCCTGTACCTTATTAATTATGTGCATATCTAATTCTGAGCCAGCAAATAGAGCTAGAGGTCTGATTTTGGTATATAGGTATAACTTAGCAATACAATTTTTTTGACAAAATGTCATGTGACCCCAATGACCTTTGACCTCAAATATACATATATGGCCATAACTAAGTAACCCCAAGTGCTACACCCTTCATATTTGGTATGATGGGAGACCTTATGACACCACATCCTGTACCTCATTAATTATGCGCATATCTAATTCTGAGCCAGTCAATAGAGCTAGAGGTCTGATTTTTGGTATATAGGGATAACTTAGCAATACAATTTTTTTGACAAAATGTCACGTGACCTCGGTGACCTTTGACCTCAAATATACATATTTGTCCATAACTCAGTAACCACAAGTGCTACAGCCTTCATGTATGGTATGATGGGACAGCTTATGACGCCACATATTGCACCTCATTAATTATGCGCATATCTAATTTGAGCGCGCCAATAGAACTAGAGGTCTGATTTTTGGTATATAGGAATAACTTAGCAATACAATTTTTTGACAAAATGTCACGTGACCTCGGTGACCTTTGACCTCAAATATACATATTTGTCCATAACTCAGTAACCACAAGTGCTACAGCCTTCATGTATGGTATGATGGGACAGCTTATGACGCCACATATTGTACCTCATTAATTATGCGCATATCTCATTCTGAGCGAGCCAATAGAGCTAGAGGTCTGATTTTTGGTATATAGGGATAACTTAGCAATACAACTTTTTTGACAAAATGTCACGTGACCTCGGTGACCTTTGACCTCAAATATACATATTTGTCCATAACTCAGTAACCACAAGTGCTACAGCCTTCATGTATGGTATGATGAAACACCTTATGACGCCACATATTGTACCTCATTAATTATGCGCATATCAAATTTTGAGTGAGCCAATAGAGCTAGAGGTCTGATTTTTGGTATATAGGGATAACTTAGCAATACAATTTTTTTGACAAAATGTCACGTGACCTCGGTGACCTTTGACCTCCAATATACATACTTTTCCATAACTCGGTAACCTCAAGTGCTACACCCTTCATGTTTGGTATGATGGGACACGTTATGACGCCACATACTATACCTCAATAATTATGCGCATATCTCATTCTGAGCGAGCCAATAGAGCTGGATGTCTGATTTTTGGTATATAGGGATAACTATAGGAGAGAAATTTTTTGACCAAATGTCATGTGACCTCGATGACCTTTTACCTAAAATATATGTTTATGTCAATAAATAAGTAACCACAAGTGCTATGTCCTTTGTATTTAGTAGGATGGGAGACCTTATGACAACACACGCTTTACCTCATTAATTATGTACACATCTAATTCTGGGCAAGCGAATAGAGCTAGAGATCTGATTTTTTGGCATATAGGGATTAATTAGGAATATAATTTTTTTTGAAAATGTCATGTGACCTTGATGACCTTTGACCTTGATTATACATATATATGCATATTTCAGTAACCACAAGTTCTATACCCTCCAATTTTGATAGGATATTAGACCTTAAGATGTCACATCTTGTACCTCATTTATAATGCGCATATGTATTTCTTGGCTGGCCAATACTGCTAGAGGTCTGATCTTTTTTCCCGATTTAGAACCGTAACTTAGACATGCCTCATGTGTTTCAAATTGGGAACAACGACATAGACCTATGTGCCCATAGACCTCAACATATACACTCCAATGATACTTCTTAATGACCACATTTTCCTGCCCCATCAAGACTAGTACTCCTATTACAAGTTGGGACTATGTCATTGTAAATGACTTGTTGAGTTAATGGTTGTATCACAGTATTCGATATATCTAATTCTGTATTTTTTCCATTTTATATTCTGAATAATTACATTAAACATATTTCACTGTCTCCAGTACATTTCATTTAAGTATTTTCACTTCATGCACTTTATCCCTTTCACACATGTTCAAATATCTGACCAGAGAACAAACACTAAATAGTCCAGGATGGGAGCTACAGTGTCATTGACGCTTTTTTACTTCAGCCAATTCCTAATTTGCATATTAATGAATTTTCATACTTAGGGATATTCATCTGAATTGACTTGATCAAAATTGATGTAACTTGCTATGTACATTTCAGACACTGTAATACAATATTATTGAAAGTCTTAATCATTTTCTCTTCAGCAAATTCCTAATTTGCATGTTTAATGAACTTTCCTAATTAGAGATATATATCTGAATTGACTTGACCAAAGTTGACAAAACTTGCTACATATATTGCAGATACCATGATACAACATTATTGACAATCATTAAGCATTTTTACTTAAGTCAATTCCTAATTTACATATTTAATGAACTTTGCTTATTAGGGATATATATGGGATTTACTTGATCAAAGTTGGCAAAACATGACAACATTGATGATTATACCTGGTTAAAACAATATCGAAAGTCATTTCACATTTTCATGTCAGCTAATTTACAATTTGCATATCTAATGAGCTTTCACAGCTCGGCATATATGGCTTGAAGGACTTGGCCAACGGTAATTACACTTGCTATATAAATAACAGCAGTCAAAGAACTTTAATATTTTTATTTCAGCTAATTACATATTTGTATACTTCATGACCCTTGAGAATTAATCAGCGGTGATTATTGTTCATTATGTTGATCATAATACTTTCAATGAAGTTGCAAACATGTGGCAAAGGTTCAAATTTACACATAACTGTATGAAACACGTGAGCATTTTCAGTTCATATCTGGTTTGCTCACGTGTTGACACACGTGGGCATATGTCGCAGCGATGTCTGTCTGTCTGTGTGTCTGTCTTTCTGTCTGTGTACTCAATATCTCAAAAACGGCTGATCAGATCAGAATCAAATCTGGTACATAGATTCAGTTTGCAAATGGCAAGAACTGATTAGTTTTTGGTGGGTGTGGCTTGCTTACTTTTTGCTCATTTGCATAATTAATGATTTTAGAAAAAACTGATATATATTGACAACGACTGCACACAATTTGATGAAATTCGCTACAAATGTTGATCACACCAAGATATATCAGCTTTGAAAGATATTAAGGGATGACGTGAAAGATAATTACTAATTTGCATGTTTAATGAAATTTCCTAATTAGGAGTATATATCTGAATTTACTCGATCAAAATTGACGAAACTTGGTATGCATATTGAAGATACTATGATTTAACCTTATTGAAAGTTATTAAGCATTTTTACTTCATGCAAATCCTAATTTGCATATTTAATGAATTTTTGAAATTAAGGATATCTATTTGAAGTTACATGACCAAAATTGATGAAACTTGCCGTGTACATTAAAGATACTATGATAGAACATTATTAAATGTCATTCAGTATTTTTACATCAGCCAATTCCTCATTTGCATATTTTATGAACTTTCCTAATGAGGGTATTTATTTAAATTAACGAGACCAAAGTTGATGAAACTGGCTATGTACATTAAAGATACTATGATAGAACATTATTGAAAATCATTAAGCATTTGAACTTTAGCCAATTCCTTATTTGCATATTTAATGAACTTTCATAATCAGAGATATTTATCTGTATTGACTGAACAAAAGTTGACAAAACTTGGTATGTACATTAAAGATGCTACGATATGACAATCACTGATTCTCAGTTAACTGGGACAAATTGGTGTGAGCTGTGTCGTATGGCTATAAAAATGAACAGTGCGTAGGAACGTCTTATCGGATGTTAAAACTTTAAACAAAATAGCTATTTTACACTAGAAACATCTACATGTACCATTTAAATGCATTATTTGAATAATGTTACCCTTTTCTGAATTTGTGTTTCTCATCAAATTCGCAGTAAAACAAATGTCGCATTCAGTATACTCTTTACGTTCACTCTGTTCTCAGAAAATTTGCAGGGGTATCGAAATATTTCGTTCGTTTTTTTCTTTGTAGTAATATGTCACGTATTTAGTAAAGCAAATTTTACGCTGACGAATTACTGCCTTCATCATATTCTTCATGAACTTTCGTTGTCGTATAATCAAGGTAATTTACATTATCGTTCATCAAGCAATTTTTATCCATTGTTGATGTACGCAATTAATTCGGATATATTTCCTTATTCTGTTACAAAAAGAAATGGTACATGGACATGATTTGTTCTAGTTCTATTTCAGTAGTAAGTAAACAATGTTTTCCTTACAACGTGAAGTTGCTCCTTTGCCATATTCGCCCATTCTACCCGTATAGATAATCATGTAATAAACGTTACCGTTAATTTTCTGATTGCTCAAGTAGATAAGTTTTAGCAATTCACATAACTTATTTTTGAACAAGGTCGTCTTTCATATGAAACAGATATTTGTTTTCAATAGGCTGAATTTACGCAGAAATTGTGTAAAAAGTTTTTAAAATGTAATGAACGTTACGTAAACTACGTTACTAGTAAAAAACGTTACCAGCGTATTACCCTAAAGGAGGCCACCGCACACTGACTTGGTGTTGACCCCAATACTATTCACGACGAGATCGACAGGCTGTCCGGTAGCTGGCAACAGCAGGCGACTCAAATCACCATTCAGACAGACCAAAATGTGAGGAAATGATTCTAAAAGACAGACCCTGTGAATGGTTTGCTCATGTACGGTGTTGCCTCATCTTGACGCGTCCAGGATACAGTAACGATACGTGTCATTATATGATTTGTTATCTTGCTGTTCGGGTACATTACAACTTGAGAATCAACTTCATTTAGCAACACTGTATATAAATCTGGATCATATGACTGACCATATTTGCAGGTGGGCATTGTAACGTAAATTACTTAAGTTTTAAAAAGCAAACTGAATAGGGCTAAATAAGATTTCAGTAAAACGTTTGGTATTTTGAAATAATATCCAAATTAACAAAGCAAACTAATAATCAGCAAAGGCAAAGAAATATATATAATCATATATCTATTGAAAATATGAACACATTTCAAAGTAGCGGTAACGTAAGTTACATTTGCGAAGAAGCACTCGTTATAAAATCACATTTGATATTTTAAAGCTTGTAAAAGTACTAAGTAGTAAATAACAAAGTTGCGACTTCCTCAAAACGCCATATTCAAACATACTGTAATTTTCTATAGATGATATTTAGTTGCAATAACCGTAACGTAGATTACAATTATAAGTGACAACAATGTGTTCTTGTTTTTTTTTTCAACATCGCCATGGGCAATATGTCTACTATTTGCAGAATGAGGAAAGCAAGAGTAGAAACTCATAGAGCCTAAGGAGAATGAAAAGTGACCTAAAGAGGGGAGATTTTTTTAGAGGAAGGAAAGGGAGCGTGTCAAGAAGTACGTATACTACAACCCGGTAAAATAGTTATAGTAAGGGACTGGACACAAATTACAGGGGGGTCGCCATTTTTCGCGCAAGCATTTTTGAAGGGTCATAAAATTTTGTGCAAGCCTATGGGGGAGTGTCACCTTTTTTTATGCATCAAAGCTGAAATTGCATGTGCACGTATTAAAGAATATGGAATACTGAAAAAAGAAAATATACCTCCTCGCACTTTCATTTTCTGTCATTTCCATTTTCGGCGCGCCCTTCAGCCGCAAGTTTAAGGGTATAATAAGTAATGTATTGATGATCCAAGCAGCCACATTTATTTCAGTTGTCATGATTTCTACTTATCCAACTCCTCTATTGTACATATAACCTGTCCCCTATAATGACGCTTTAAATAATAATTTGGGAGATCACTTATTTGATATCATTCTCCCATTGACAATACATTGGGTATAGGTCGGTGTCAAATGTTCATGAAGCTGTATGTACATTTTTCATTTTTTGAGGACATTGACAGAATACAAACTATTCAGAATAGTGCAAAATGTCATCAATAACAACTGGAAGCTTCAGGTCGAACAACTTTTGAATAACAATTTAGGATCAGATAACCTATGAGTTATTTGTAGTTTCCTCTTAGCCTACAATGTATAGTGAATCAACATTTCGGTGAAATTCCAAAATCAAATTTCTTGCACAACCATGGACTTGAAACCACTCTAGTCTAATCATGAACATTAATACTAATAATTAGGTGTACATAAATGCACAGATTTACTAGTTTTGTATTGGTAAAAAAATATTCATAGTTTCATTATAGGTTTCCATGTGTAATGAATGGACATTTCAGTGAAATTCCAAAATCAAATTTCTTACACAACCATAGACTTGAAACCACTGTATTCTAGTCATGAACATTTATACTAATAATTAGATGTACATAAATGCACAGATTTACCTAGTTTTGTATTGGAAAAAAAATATTAATAGTTTCATCATAGGCTGCCATGCATAGTGAATGGACATTTCAGTGAAATTCCAAAAACAAATTTCTTGCACAACCATAGACTTGAAACCACTGTAGTCTAGTCATGAACATTAATACTAATAATTAGGTGTACATAAATGCACAGATTTACTTAGTTTTGTATTTAAAAAAAAATATTCATAGTTTCATCATAGGCTGCAATGCATAGTGAATGGACATTTCACTGAAATTCCAAAAACAAATTTCTTGCACAACCATAGACTTGAAACCACTGTAGTCTAGTCATGAACATTAATACTAATAATTAAGTGTACATAAATGCACAGATTTACCTAGTTTTGTATTGGGAAAAAAATATTCATAGTGTTATCATAGGCTGCCATGCATAGTGAATCGACATTATCGATGAAATCTAAAAATTACATGTTTTGTAAATGCATGCACTTCTTATCTGCCACTTCAAGCAAAGTACATTTACATGAATTATCACACACATATGATTTGATATTTTTTGGACAAAGCGTTATATCGGCCGCATTTTGCCTTCCTGTTGGGAGGGGACTTCAAAAGTATAGCAAGTCAGAAGGAGGTCTTGAACGCATTGCGGGTTTGTTTGGGGGGCATTGAGTAACAGGGGAGGGTCACTTATTTTCATGCACGGATAAGGGGGAGGGTCACTAATTTTTGTGCATGAACTTTTGAAGGGTCATTATTTTTGACGCAGTGGTGTTTCGAAAAACACCGGCCCACCCACCCCCCTGTAATTTATGTCCAGTCCCTAAGAGGGCAGCACAGCAAAGACAAAAGAAAATTCCAAAGTCAATGCAGTTGTTGTCGGAGAAGACAGGGAGTCAAAAAAGCACTCAGTAATATGTCAGTCACAGAATAATACGACACAGGAAAAATGCCCAGGTCAAGGCTCTCATTGAAAGATGTATTTTGCTGTATTGAGCAAAAGTAAAAATATAAAAGTGGAAGAGTTCTGCATGTAAGGTCATTAACAGATGAACTAGCACGAGAAGAAGTTTTGCTATGGAAAAGGATAAGACAGTCCGTTAAAATACCATCTAAGTTTCCTTAAATTCAACTGATCAATATTTTAAACAAGGGTAACTTCTTAATGTAATGAAGCTGCTACAATACTGACATTCTAATTGAGAGAATGATATTTCTGAATTCTCAGACCATTTATTTACCGCATGTTGCGTTTCGAAATGTGTTCGGTAGCATTTGCCTTTCTTGTTAGTGTGATCGATTATAGTCCTTTACTCTATATCTATATGAAAATGACGATTAAACTTTGTATTTCTACATTTATTTCCCCAAGCGAAGTCGGTGACTTTTCAACTTTACATTTCTATGAGGCAATCGGAATTAATATGTAATTTACGTTATTATCATTCAAGATCGACTTTATCGTGAATATCAATGTGGCAGATAGCTGAAAACTGCTGCAGAGGACTACAAAAATGTTAGTTCATCCAATATTTATGATATCATTTGAAACGCAAGGTGTTTTACAGAAATGTTGGAATTTTGATGGATGAAACATTCCATAATCCCTCCTAAGAGAGATTAGATAACATACAGTTTTGGATCAAAGTGATTTAGTTGTTAACAGAAAGATTGATATTGATAAAGTCAATTGTTCCCTTGATATTAATTATGACAAAACAAAATGTTTAAAAGATGACAAGATCCATGTCACTTGTGATAGTTTCTTTAATTTACGTTACCACCACAGGGGACTGTCTAAATGTCCGTCCCCAGGGGTGGGTAGGTGTTTCGTTGTATCGCTAATAAAGATATATTCTACCAACCTTTGGTGTTTCGGTCTTAACTTAGCACTGCCCTTGACAATCTTGCGTATACGTTTTATCAACATGCTGCGTCTATTATCTGATGAGTTTGAGTGCCTAATTAGCCAAAGTAATCAAGGGTAAATTACTAATCTGTGGACGCTCTCACCAGATTATCACCGGATTAAATTTGACAAAGTCAACAACGAACGCACCAGCAAGGTATAATTCTTCAGTTATACCTTGCTGGTGCGTTCGTTATTGACTTTGTCATATTTAATCCGGTGATAATCTGGTGAGAGCGTCTACAGATTAGTAATTTACCCTTGATTACTTTGGCTAATTAGGCACTCAAACTCATCAAATAATAGACGCAGCATGTTGATAAAACGTATACGCAAGATTGTCAAGGGCAGTGCTAAGTTAAGAACGAAACACCAAGGGTTGGTAGAATATATCTTTATTAGCGATACAACGAAACACCTACCCACCCCTGGGGACGGACATTTAGACAGTCCCCTGTGTTACCACCGACAATATTGACGTAATCTACAATACAAATTTACATGACCAAAATTGATGAAACTTGCTATGTACATTAAAGATACTATTATTGAAAGGCATTAAGCATTTTTGCTTCAGCCAATTCCTAATGTGTGTATTTAATTAACGTTCCTAATTAGGGATATACACTTGGATTAATTTGATCAAAGTTGGCATAACATGCCAGGGCTCGAAATTAGCGGTAGTCCACGGTCCACAGACTACCAACTTTTCCCTGGGACTACCAAAGTCCATGAAATGGTAGCCCACACGGACTACCAAAGCCTGGGACATGAAATACTTGGCGTGCGATGTCAATCATTTTTGAACGAGCTAAATGCAGTCAACATGTAGTTTCATTTGTTTGAAGCAATTATCCTTTCATCAGTGAAGAGTTTTTTCTGGTGACTATTACAATTTTCACTGCTATGTTGTTGTTTTCACAAGATGCAGAGCGTTTGATACTAGAATGTTGAGTTACTTTTCCGTGTGCAGTCTTTGCATGCCACTTCACACCATGCTGTTGATCAGCAGCATACAAGACGTACCTGTGTCAAGTTTTGAAGATTTGGTGCTGAAATTTCACAAAACTTTCACCTCTATATCCAGAGATTGTGTAATCAGTTTGATTTGAAATAGTAATACAAAACACTGTGTCAGCTAAGCTTGGAAATCGTGGCTGAGTTTCGCTGTCTTTCATCTATGGTTGTCGATCAGTATCAATGTATTACGTTCTATACAGGGAGACTCAGATGTAACAAAGCATGCCAGTTCACAAAGATCATGAGAATATTTTTTTCTGTTTTTCTTTACTAAAGTTACAATTTCTTTGGATGTATAAGCCGATTTAGAAAGTGATAGGAAGTGTTACAAATGTACAAAAATAAGCATAAATTAAGCCTTCGTAACACATAGCAAGGGGTTTCTCGAGTAGAAGCACCTAGTTTTACTTATGTTTTGTGTTGCTGAACCGGGGGCTTATACTCGGACGAGCACAGTATCCCTAAACCAAAATATTCATGGACTACCAGCCGTTGTCACTGGGCTACCAACTTCAGAAAATGGTAGCCCAAGTGGACTACCAAGGTAAAAAGTTAATTTCGAGCCCTGCATGCTATGACATTGATGATTATACCAGGTTATACCAATATTGGAAGTCATTTCGCACTTAAGTTTTCATGTCAGCTAATTAATAGTTTGCATATCTAATGAGCTTTCAAAGTTTGGAATATATAGTTTGAAGGACTTGACCAAAGCTAAAGGCAATTACACTTGCTATATAAGTGGTGATACAATTATAGCAGTCAAAGAAATCAATTATTTTTATTTCAGCTAATTACATATTGAATACTTAATGACCTATAGAGTTAATCTGTGGTGAATATTGTTTATTATGTTGATCATAATACTATCAATTAAGTTGCAAACATGTGGCAAATGTTCAAATTTACACATAACTGCAATATATAATGAAACACGTAAGTATTTACAGTTCATATCTGGTTTGCTCACGTGTTGACACACGTGGGCATATGTAGAAGCGATGTCTGTCTGTCTGTGTGTCTGTCTGTCTGTCTGTGTACTCAATATCTCAAAAACGGCTGATCAGATCAGAATCAAATCTGGTACATAGATTCAGTTTGCAAATGGCAAGAAAGATTAGTTTTTGGTGGGTGTGGCTTGCTTACTTTTTGCTCATTTGCATAATTAATGATTTTAGAAAAAACATATATATTGACAACGACTGCACACAATTTGATGAGATTTGCTACAAATGTTGATCACACCAAGATATATCAGCTTTGAAAGATATTAAGGGGTGACCTGAAAGATAATAACTAATTTGCATGTTTAATGAAATTTCCTAATTAGGAGTATATATCTGGATTTACTCGATCAAAATTGACAAAACTTGGTATGCATATTGAAGATACTATGATTTAACATTATTGAAAGTCATTAAGCATTTTACTTTATCCAAATCCTAATTTGCATATTTAATGACCTTTAAAATTAAGGCTATATATTTGAAGTTACATGACCAAAATTGATGAAACTTGCTTTGTACATTAAAGATACTATATGATAGAATATGATCAAATGTCAATAAGCATTTTTACATCAGCCAATTCCTAATTTGCATATTCTATGAACTTTCCTAATTAGGGGTATTTATCTGAATTGACAAGACCAAAGTTGATGAAACTGGCTATGTACATTAAAGATACTATAATAGAACATTATTGAAAGTCATTAAGCATTTGAAGTTTAGCCAATTCCTTATTTGCATATTCAATGAAGTTTCATAATCAGGGATATTTATCTGTATTGACAAGACCAAAGTTGACGAAACTTGCTATGTACATTAAAGATACTATGATACGACATTATTGAAAGTCATTAAGCATTTTTACTTCATGCAGCTCCTAATTTGCATATTTAATGAATTTTTAAAATTAGGGATATATATTTGAATTTACATGACCAAAGTTGATTAAACTTGCTATGTACATTAAAGATACTATTATGTAGGCTAACTTTATTGAAAGGCATTAAGCATTTTTGCTTCAGCCAATTCCTAATTTGTCCTAATTAGGGATATATACTTGGATTTATTTGATCAAAATTGGCATAACATGCTAGTTACATTGATGATTATACCAGGTTATATTAATATTGGAAGTCATTTCGCATTTAAGTTTTCATGTCAGCTAATTTATAGTTTGCATATCTAATGAGCTTTCAAAGTTTGGAATATATAGTTTGAAGGACTTGACCAAAGGCAATTACACTTGCTATATAAAGTGGTGATACAATGACAGCAGTCAAAGAAATTAATATTTTTTTCAGCTAATTACATATTTCAATACTTAATGACCTATAGCGTTAATCTGTGGTGAATTATGTTCATTATGTTGATCATAATACTTTCAATGAAGTTGCAAACATGTGGCAAAGGTTCAAATTTACACATACATGTAACTGCAATATATAATGTAACAAGTGAGCATTTACAGTTCATATCTGGTTAAATCACATGCCCTAGTGCGTGAGTACGATTTTACAAAGTCAAGTGGAGAACACCATCCTCCATAGAAAATCATCGTTTAAATCTGTGTTGAGACAAATTTTCTCGCTTTCATCATCAACATGTAGCCAGTGCATGAAAACTCTATTTCCCCCATCCCTGCCCACAGGCACCACTGTAGTTGACAGCGCCATTATTTACTGCCTGGGGGTCGGAGGAATGTGAGGGGTGGTCGATCACTCGAAAAATGGAAAGCTGCAAGGGGGTTGCTCAAAATGTGGAGAGAAAGAAGGTGGGGTTACTCAATTATTGGTGGAAAATGAATTGAAACACCTCTAAGATTGCACCAATTCACATATCAATTTCTCTCAGTTTTCCATGCTAGAGAGGGTACAACCCCCTCTGACACTTTCCTCTCAGCCTCCCGCTTGTTCTCTCTGCACTTTCAAATTCTGCCCTGTCAGATATCTTAGTGAAAACCTTGTCATGATAACCATCCGAAGTGAACAATACCATATGGTTGGATACAGGTTATAGCGTGAACTTTTGTCTACATTGTATTGTGACTTTGAATTTAATTTTGTTGGTTTCATCTTTTCAACCCTCATGAGATGTAACCGATGATAATGTAGCAGGGTACACCTGGATGTGACTGTTCTTTACTATTCCTGTATTTTTGTAAATTTTACAAATACATGTCTTGATATTTAACTTTACAAAGTAGGGCGGGGGATCAGTCAAAATTTTTGAGTTAGAGAGGAGGGTTACTCAAATTCATCAGGGTTTGCAGGAGTTACTCAAATTTAAGATTTTCAGATGAAATTCCTCCGACCCCCCCCCCCCCCCCCCCCGCCGTAAATAATGAAGGCTCCCTTAGTGTAGTAAAATTAGCCTGTATAAGTATTAGTCTTAACTATAATAAAATCGCTGTCAACTACGGTGGTGCCCGTGCCTCTGGATAGCTGACATCATTTTATAGCCCACGATTGGGGTCTCGAATTTGACATGGCTGGAAAAAATGTCAAATTCCCCTTTTATTCCTGCACCCCGATGGTAAACATATAGGTGTATAAATGTCTGCAAAATTGTAAATTTTCCCGAGTAAACTCGTAGTTTAACGACTCTCAAAGGTTTGACTGATGTGTCTGGAGTGGTTTTGGTGCGTTGTGTGACTGGGAGTGGTTGTGGTGCGTTGTGTAACTGGGAGCATGTAGCTGATTAAATGTAAACAAGACTACATGTACATCCAGCACTGCTTCATGTAGTAAAATTGCTGATACATGTCGATTAAAACAACACCTTGGCTGATGAGTTTCGAGCTTGAAAGATTTTGATTGTAGTCCTATCTGCTAGACGTACAATTATTGCAGGAACAAGCGCTTTACCCTTTCATCACAGTTTTATTATTGCTTCCTTTTATTGCATGGTAGATCCAAGTAGATCAAGCGTAGATGAAGGTAGTGCAAATTGTAGACATAGCCATGTCTACTGTGGACAATATCTGTAAACAATTTAAGCTGTATGTCAACAAACTGTTTTGGTTCTTCATCTACAAAAGCCTGATGTAGATCTACATAAAGCTTTTTGTAAAGCATCCGTAGATCTACTTTTGTCTACAGTGGACTGATTTTCCTTAAGGTTACTGACACTCAAGCCAAAATCTCTCTGTGGTTCTTGGGGAGTAGTGTTCCCTCTCACTTCATGTCTATCAAGTGTTTCTGTCAATATTGTTGTCATTGTGAACAAAGACGACCCCAGAAATTTAATATCGAAAATGTCAAGCCATGCTCATTACAGTAAAAACTGTCGTACAATATGGACCTCTTGTGGATTGTTTGAGAAGTGTCCACACTACAATTCAAGTATAAACAATATAAGTGAATTTTGCAATGAATGGTTATTACATCAAACTTTATTATGCCTTAGGTGTCTTGCAACAGCACAGGTATCGAAACAGTGAAAATATAGATATACTAAGTAGTAAAAAAATCATAGTGAATGTAGTTGCCATACTGTATTAAACAAGTAATTTACAAAGCAGTGTTATGCGACAGTCTAAGTGATTCTCATTTCAATGCTATGTACAGCCCATCAAACCTACAAGTCGACGATGTCACTGCCTCTGGTGCAACATTATCATTCACACCACTCTCTACGGGCAACTTTCAAGATCACTACAAAGGCACAAGCTGCTACTGCCAGGAGCAAAAACAAGTCAGTCATTGAAATTATTTTCCCAAGTATTACTTGTCTTGGAGAGACCTTGATGCATATGGGACTGGAACCTGCAGGCACTGTTACCCAGTAACTGTCATCAAGGTCAAAACATCAACCACAAGTTTATCCAGCACAACAATATCCAATACAGGTAAGGGAGTTTTGCAGTACAGTGCAAATTACATTACTGGTATGTGTATGTTACATTATGTATGTTATATTGTCAGTTGATCAAGTACATCATTACATTGTCTGATTGGACGAGAGTTCATGCAAACTGTGATAAAATAGTGATGTACCAGTACACTAGCATAGAAGGTTGATGCTGCAACAAAGAGCATGTAGATGATGGGGCAAAATTTGAGGTAGAGCCTATTAAAAGATGAAATATCCTTTTCATGATACTTCACAGAGCAGAATTAGTACTCTGAACTTTAACCTTAGGAACTGCCTGCATTAGAATACTGGACGTACACTCCATTATACAAGACAGACTTGTTTTACTCAGCTCCTTCCGATCTTCAGATATTTTCACTGCCTCCTCAGAAGTCTGCCTGTGAAAGGCTATTGTTAACATCATCTCACTTTCTATGAAGACTTTTTTTCAAGGAATGATTCCCTCATCAAACAAGCAACTCTATTACAAATCAAAAGAAGATAAGATTTCCAACCACAGGGTAAATATTCTATGCATTGCAAGATACAGAGGTACAATTGTACAATTACTTACCAAACTTCGAAGAGTATGTGCCTTGTCATCAATGTCAGAAATTATATATTTTAAGGACATTTCTTTCAATTCACCAGGACAAAGAATATTTCCATGGTTTATTGGAAAGTTCTGCGACTTTGGTTCACCTTCAATGTTGCTTGGTTGTGTGGACTCATGTAACATTAATTCTGCTGCTCACTTTGTATTGCTTGTTATTCTGATGGTGACTTCACTACAGCAGTGGCAATACATACATTGTATATTGGCTAGATGCGAATTAATGTGAATCATAGCTGAATAACATAAATAGGCATTTCCCTGTCATGCTTAGATGAGATAGTTGGAGATCTGTATGTGTAAATAACCAAATACACTTACAATGAAGTCTCATACACATGATTGGTGAATCTTTATTGATTTTTCATTTATAGACAGCCTCTTGAAAAATTGAACTTTTTGAAAAGTTTGCAGAATAATTGTTCATGTTGGTGTTCTTTCAAATGATTGCTCTGATGCAACTTTTCTGTGTGAATAATAATATTGTCTTTCTAATTCTGCAAATAACATGATTGGAACTAATTTGGGATAATTGGATTTTCATATTTTTCAAATTTCTCAAACGTGTTAGTTGCCATATAACTGAATGTTGCAATATTGCAAATTACTCATAAAAACAAGAGTGTAATATAAAAAGAAAAGCAGATGAGATTACATGTGTAGATTAAATCGACATTACTTCACCATCCAATTATCCCAAATTAGTTCCAATCATGTTAAATGTTTAAAATGGTGAAACTGCATACAACTCTGACATAGAAAAATAGCATCTTTGTCAATACGTGAAACATGATTTTAAAAAACTTGTAGGAAATATGATTCATTCAATAGAATCCAATACTTTGAACGTAGTTTTTTTGGTGGTAATACATTGTTCACACTTTCATACTTATGCTCTAAACAATGCAGAGCACTCTGTAGTCAAATGGATAAATTCTTCTCTATTTAGGACAGCCACATAATTATGACTTTCAAGCTTCAGTTGAATATTAGCATCAGGTTCAACCACACCAAATACTACATACAGTGTTCCTTGGTTTCCTACTTGAGGACAAAGACATCCATTACGTTTTGCTGCCGGTCCCTGCACCTCTTCAACTGTTCCATTCAAAATTTCTCTGCCATTTATCGGAATGGCACTTTTAATGGAAAATAAATACAATGTTCTATCATGCTCGTACTCTACGTGTGTCAAATTACCAATCAGAACTGCAATAGGAAAGAAGAAATGAGAATGATTGTTTAGAGTTAGGAATCTGTAAAAGATAAACACTGGTCTGTACCTAAACTTTAAAAAAATACTGTTGATAAGTTTGGTTCATGGAAGCTACTGAACACTCATAATGGGGTTGGGCCTGCCAAAGAGAAAATGTAATAAATGAATGAATGGAACAAGTTTCTTTCACAGTGAAGCAAAAGCCACTTGTAAATCTGTACCTAAATGTGACCATTGCCATACAGTGTTATAATCGTCCTGTTTCTTAAGTAGGGTCTGAGACATGTACCGGCCACAGTGATTGGTGTTTGTGGTTCTATACGGTCTGCTTACAGCTCAGTGATTGGCTTGACCCTTTCTCTTAGGTCTCACTATTATGTAATGTTCAGTTCATGGCAATGTGATTGGCTGCCTCATGCCCCTGTGTTAGCCTTGTTCTGCACTGTTCACTGCCTCATATACATAGTACCATACGTACTTCCTGGAAACTGCTGTAGTAATCAGTCATTCAGGATGTTTGCACGTGGTTCGACCATGATGTGAAGACAAAGACAAACAACACTCAGCGTTCACCGAAAAACATGAATTCATTCAATTTGGTAGTTTTACCTTACACTACACGCTCAGTGTTCGACGATTCCACCTTTTTCCTAGTAATATTTAGATGACATCGTTAGCACACACATAAGCATTTCCTTGTGTAAATTTTGAAATGTTTGGTCTAGTGACAACGTCTTGTGCAATTTGTAAAGAAGTCTGGTATGAAGTCTGGTATAACACTAGGAATGCTCACAGTGTTCAGATGCCTGAAGAGCATGATTCTTAAGAAACTAGCGAAAATTTGAATATCACATCCCTTATGACTAATGTTACCAGTAAACTATCAATAAATTTTGGACATTCAGTAGCAATGCTATAAATATCATTATTTTTGACGGAGAGGTGTTGATGTGGCAGATTTACTGATGTTTCAATTTCATTTTGAGAAAATATCAATAGCATTCAAAACAAGAAAAAAGGGTAAATTAAACAGGCATACTGTTCAGTTTGTGATGATGTCGTAGAAATTGTTCTAGGTACATAACGGTTTTGGATTGACATATTGCAATGAGAATATGAATTATTAAATCCTGTGTTCTCTCTGCTTAATTGACACTAATTGATGCTCTCCCAACCTAAAGTGAACGAATGTTAAAAGGCTCTCCGGCCACGTGATACTTAAGCAATGGGCCAGGTCCAGTGACAGCGTATCAGCTGTGGTGTTCTAACCATAGTACATCATGAATAATACATCGGGTCTTTTTCCATATCTGAACCAATCAGAGTGCTGGATTTGCAAGCACAAGATGGCTCAGTATATCAGGATATGCTGTCGGCATTGCATAAGTGTGACATGGTCCAAAAACAATATATTTGAATAGTCATATTGTTCAGGGTGTTTGTGTTCAGAACAAATTTACACTGAAAAATAAATCATTACCAAGCGAGCCGTCACAGCAAAATAGACATGTAAGTTTTGAACCAGTGAATATTTTTCAGGTGAACTTGGCCTTCCGTCTCTGTCCATTGTACATTGTAATCTGACCACGCGCCTGGTGCAAACACTTTAAATGACTGGTTACCACATTTGTATCCAGGAAGTACATGGGGCACTCTATTATGAGGCACTGCACACTAAAGAACGAGGCTAAAACAAGGACAAAGATAACCAATCACAGCACCATGAAGTGAACATTACATTTTCAACCCTTTAAGAGCTGTAATTTTTCCCACTAAAATTTCAGTGCTACATTTTACCCATTTTTAGGAATTGTTTGGGAATCTTTTCTTTTATTTTTGACCAAATGGATATCACATTTCATTTGCTGCAGTTCTTCATCAAAATTTTGGCAAAATTCTGAAAAAAAATGTGACTTGGGTATATTTTATAAAGGCGACAAAAATTGACTTTGGCACTCAAAGAGTTAATGAGACCTAAAAGAAAGGGTCCAGCCAATGAGTGCACTGTAAGTGGACCTTGTAGGACCACAAACACCAAATCATTGTGGCCAGTACATGTGTGTAGGATATAACTGTAGGTAATTTTGAAACGGGACTATTGGAACTTTGTTACACAAAGTCATTCATCATGACATAATACTTGTAAGAGAGTATGGTGTGAATTGTGAAAGACTTTGGATCTAGGATGATGAAATGACAGTTTTGAACTTCTTAAATGAGGCAATTCAATGCATGTATGCATATCACTGCACATAATATTTGTTCCAAGATGGAAGAACAAAGTTAAATTAAAAGCTGCAAGCAGTGTTGGTAGGGTCAAAGCAGTTGCCATGACTGAATGTACAACGTGACTGATCCAAATTTGTTCTGCACAGTGCACATATGTCCACACACCAATGATGGTGTGAGTAAAATTTCAGTTCAAATGGTGAATCAGTTTTGGGGAAGTATTTTGAACTTCATTCAATGGTTATCAAAGGTTTTTCACGGAATCCAATATGGCCGCTAAACCACATGACCAATCCAGATGGTTTTTGCATATTTGATAGTACTCACAGTAGTGATGACATGATTAAAATTTTTAATCAAACAGTTTATTGGTTTTGGAACAGAAGTATTTTGAGGATTATCACATTGTTATCATAAGTTTTTATAAAAACCTGACATGGCCGCCACACCACATGACCAATCCAAATTGTTTTTGCAAACTATACTTACACTGGTGATAATATGGGTAAAATTTTAGTTCAAATGGTGTGTTGGTTCTAGAGTAACTGTTTAAGATTTTTATAGATTATGTTGGAGTATACAAGAAATCAAATAAGGTGGCCAAACAATGTGACTGATCTAAATGCCTTTCGCAAACTTGATAGCACCCACACTAGTGATGACATGTGTAAAATTTCAGTCAAATGGTGCGTTGGTTCTAGAGTTTAAGATTTTTATATATTTGAATTGAATTTTACAAAAAATCCAATATGGCGGCTGAACCACGTGGGGCATACAGTAATGCCTGGATTCACCTCAACATTCACATGAACCACAGAACAGAATGGCCATAACATGATAACGTGTGTGTGTGTGTGTGCAATATTATTGCAGTGATGCTTATTCACATTTGTGCCAAACGCTAGTGTATCTGTGCTGTTCTTAGCATTGATTGCTTCATATCCTCAGTAACGTAGCAAAGTGCTCCAGTGACAATCACTAGCTACTTTCCGACTCCATATTTCAGTTTCATTGACTGATTGATCATTTCCTAAATCCACAATCCTGTTACTTCATAAAAGTGAATTCAGTTATTTATTTATGAAAAACAGATGGTTACTTGATTTTCTCCATAAGTAGAATGTTCCAAATGTGAGTCTGTACAGTGATTTTGCAGAACTTACCAAAGTTTTCTCCATCGACGGCACGCTCACAGGCAACACTGAGAGAATCTGGTCTACATGATCTTTGACATGGTTCCTCTGTGTAAAAGAGAGAATGCATATTGGCTTAATTGCACAAAAAGCATTATATCAGAGTGGCAGAATGCAATCCAAGAAACCACATATTATTCTTTATGAATACCAAGTCATTATCATTTAAAAAATGAAGCCGTCCACAAAAACTGATTAGCTAAATTTATTAGCTATTGGACAGGGGATTTTAGAGGGGATGTGTTGACTGAAGAAATAACAATTGGCTCATTTATCATTTGAATGAATTTGATTAAGGTCATCTCTAGGGATCCCTTGGGAACAAAATAGTAAAATTTTAAAGCTTTTGGCCTATAGGCAGCTTGAGAGACGATGGTTTTTAGTTTGTTGGGGAACAATAAAAAAGTTCTCAAAGCTTTCTTTTTTCAAGATTTTAAACTAATTTGGAAGTGCAAACAACTTGACAAGTGACCTAGGGGCAGATATAGCTCCACTGTGTTATGTAGAGAACAATATTTTTGACACGTGTCGATGAAGGTGGAAATCTTTGATAGCTCATTTCAGTGGCCAGACCAAAAATGACACATATAGCTGAAATAATACACAATTGAAGATTTATTCATAATTTAAACATATCACATTAAGATCATCTCTAAGAAAATGTCAAAGAAAGCTATCTGAAGAGCAGTTTTTTGAGTCAAATTTTCAGACCAAAAATGGTATAAATTGCCCCAAATAAAATAAAATTACAGATTTCATCATAATTTCAATAAATTACATTAAGTTCATCTGTAGGATCCTGTATACCAAATTTCACAACCATTATACAAGCGGCTTTGGACGAACACATTTTTTGACCAAAATTGGCAAAAATTGCCCCAAAAATATGGAATTGCAGATTTCATCATAATTTCAATATACCACATTATGTAGGAGCCTGTATTTCAAATTTCAAAGCTATCCGATGAGTAAATTTTGAGAAACAAATTTTTTGACCAAAAATGGCAAAAATAGCCCCAAAAATACATAATTGCAGTTTTCATAATTTCAATATATCACATGTAGATTATCTGTAGGAGACTGTATACCAAATTTCAAAGCTGTCAAACCCGTAATTTTCGACAAACACATTTTTTTACCAAAAAATGGCAAAAATCCCCCCCCCCCCCCCCCCCGTCAGATAAGCAGTTTTGATGAATCAAATTTTTTTACCAAAAAAGACAGAAATTGCCTTAAAAATAGAGATTTGCATATTTCTGCACAATTTGAAGAAATCTGAAATAGATCATCCCTAGGGACCTATGTACCAAATATCAAGGCTATCTGACCAGTAGTTTTGAAGAAGATTTTTGAAGATTTTTCGACCAAAAATGTCAAAAAAAAACCAAATACGCAAATTGCCTTAAAAATACATATACAAAATTTCACCATGATTTTAATGAATCTGACTATCAAATTTCAAAGCAATCAGACGTGTGGTTTCAAAGAAGATTTTTTTATCAAAAACAGCAAAAATGCCCCGAATATACAAATATGCAAATTTCACCACAATTTGCTCAAACGTAAGTGAGGTCACCCAAAGTGAACTGCATATCAAATATGAAAGCAATCAAACTTGCAGTTTCAGAGAAAAAGGCAATTGCTGACGGACGACAGACGGACGATGATGATTGAAAATTAGCCTATTTGATAAGTTCTATGTTTCTGATAGCGGTGGTAATAAAACTGTTGGAACTGAGCTTCTTGATTATGCTTGCAATAATTTTGCACGGCCCTAACGCCTGGTGTCAATCAATGGTGCTTCAACTGATACAAACACTAAGAGTAAGAGATCTTGTAGGTGGTTGAAAAAGTTAAAATAACTTTATTGATATTATTTAAACTTTATAATGTAGTAAGGACCTCAAATACTGGGCATCTAAGTTTTGCATATGATGTTTGTAACATCATCAGTTTGTGGCAATACCACTTTCTGAATGTTGCCTTTTGAGACTTGCAGCTTGATTTGAACAACATAAGCTCTTTTCTTCAATACACGGTACATCTCTATACTACCGGTACATATACAAGCTACAAACATAGCAAGGTATTGAGAAGCTACAATAGACAGAAAGCCAGAAATACATACATACATATATACATACATAAATACATATATAAATACATATATACATACATACATACATAAATAATGTGTGTACATATGTACATATAATACAGTACATACATATAGAAATACAGACAGACAGACAGATACCCTTTCACTAAATAAATAAGCTCCCATTGTCATACAAATAAGATCTATTGGGAGCTTAAAATTTGGAGTTACGATAAAATGGAAGTCATGTCTATTTACTTACCTTCTCTTCTAGTGCAACTCTCTTCTGTATCATCAACTTCTAGTTGGCGTTTTGTTTCACATCTCTGTACATTGAGGTGGCATAAGCTATTGTACACGTTTCCATCAGTTCCACATACAAGATTGATTTCACTATCACAGTCATCTTTGCAGCGACAGGATGGCTCGCCCTCTGTGTTGATGAAACATTCTTCCATGGCATCATCACAGAAATGACTTTCACACGCATTCTCTTGAAAGGGAAAATAATACATTACATGGTTCAATAGTCATTACATTACCAAAATCACAATAACAGATTTGATATGAACATACCGTACAGATAAAGGAATATGCCAACATTATTCATTCAAAGGTAAAATTGAAATGCACAGAAGTCTCTTTCCAAAATGTTCAAGTTTCTAAATCTAGAACACTATGATAGCAATTTGTTTTGACTTTCCTTTTCCTGCATTCGAGTGTAGTCTACAGTCTTGTCAATTTCTATATGAAGTCTGGCAATTCACATATATGGTGAACATGAATTATTTTGCGAGAAAGTTATTATTGACAAAAACACCCAATATTTCCATTGCCATGAGTATCAAAAAGTGAAAAGGATTTTAACAACTGTTTATTATTGATTTTTGAAAAAATATCACAAAAATACCTAACGTAAAAACATAGGGCCAAAGTCCCTGAAGCTACTATAGACATGGATACAAAATTAAGTATTTCCTGACTGTATGAAATTATTTTACTAAGTTCATCCTAGGGACATGTAAACCAAATATTAAAGCTGTCTGACCAGCGGTTTTGAAATAACAAGCGACTCAACAGTTGACAGAACTCTGCTGTGTTATGTAGAGAATAACCTTTTGTGACACATGTATTGATGAAGAAGGTGGATATCTTTGATAGCTCATTTCAGGATGGCCTAACCAAAAATGGAAAAAAATTCCGTAAAAATACCGATTTGCATATTTCATCAGACTATACTAGGCAATAATAGCAAATAAACGAGAGTTAATTACATTCTAATTAAAGTAAACAAGACTTGCTTAAATCAAGATTTACGTCATAAAAAAACAGCACATCTGTCAGGTTATAAAGAATCTTGAGCTGGTTATCTTTTAATATCAGTATTTTCATCCTATTAACCAAGCACATTTTAACTTTCAAATTAACATTGTAAGTAAGTTCTGTTGAATAAGTTGAGACTGTACGTACTCAGAGAAAGCACACTGAAGAGACAAATGTTTGAAACTTAAGAAGTTCAAGGTCATCAAAAGCATTTAATAAGGAATCATGTTACACTTTCATTGCATTGTTTACACAGATTGCATAATTGCTATAAATAGCACATGAGGAATCTTACACCCCAGCTTTACCATAAAAACCCTATCACTTTGACCACTCTTTTAATTGACCATTCTATTTTTTCCTCAAAAGAGTAATCCTATTTTATCCTTACCAAGTCAACCATAAATGGAAATTATAACTTTCTCTATCTCTATTTATTTGACCACCCTATCATGACAAACTATTATGAGCAATTTCTTTTAGATAGCATAAATGGTGGTTCAGAACATATCAAAGTTGGGATTCAGGAAAGTTGCCTTTACATGTTTTAATCCTCAAAGATGGTAAGCATTTCACTATGAACTGTCAAAAAAAGTTGAACTTTCTGATAATTCTACACTAAAATTATTTTGGCTTTGATGATTTCCTAATTAATTCAATTATTTAAAATCATATTAATTATTTTTTTCTGGGTGAATTGATAGGGTTTATACAGTACAAGAATGACATACAATGTAAGTCAAATTTTGACCAAAATGACAAAAAAATTCCTTAAAAATACACATTTGCATATTTCATCACAATTTGAACAAATCTAAGTTGGGTTATCCCTAGGGACCTGTATACCAAATAACAAAGCTGTCTGACCAGCGGTTATGAAGAAGAAGATTTTTTACCAAAAACACCTTTTTTGGCATTAATTTGCCTATTTTCAACAATATAAAAAAATTAAAAAAAATAGTTTCTCAAAATCATATTTTCCATCTACACAACAAATATCAAATCAGTAAGTACTGCGGTTCTCAAGATATTTGAGTGGACGGACGCCTCACAAACGGACATACATACATACATACATACATACATACATACAGACTGACAACGGACGCCGGACGGATACCCATCCCAATAGCTTCTATAGACTATAGTCTATAGTAGCTAAAAATACCGCAATTATACGGTGTCGCACACATTTTATCAGAATTGGTACATATTACCAGTACGGGTACCAAAGATCAACCAGAAAAACAAGAATGACAAAAACAAATAAGGTCTGCAACTTAGGTACTGGAGGTAATCTTTAGGAACATGCATATCAACTTATATAGCAATGGGACAAGCAGATCCTACATACATAAGCAAATGTCAACAAAAAATTAGCCAGAGAAGCTTGACAAAAAGAAAAGGTGGGAGAGTGGGGAAAAAAGAGTATATGTAGGAAAAAATATAAAAGGGATCTTTTAAAAAGGAATGCTACCTCATCAATCTTCTATCCCCTACCCCCTCCTGAATATCAAATGTTCCACCCCTTGATCATGTTTACATAAGACCAGCTGGCAGTATATTTACAACTTTGGGGATGTTTTAATTAATACTATGAGTGCTATCATTCAAATGTAAACAGCACTTTAATCAGTTACAGATAGTGAAATTCCTTCCACTGTGGGGGGAATTATGACATCTGGAATTATCCTGGATCCAAATTTCTCATCAGTTCTTGTGTGTCTTACATGCGAAAGTTGCAAAAATTGATTCGCAATGAAAAGATTTACCTCAGCTCTGTTTTCAGGATCAAATTTTACTACAAATTGATATTAAACAAGACAAAATTATGTTCACAGCCTTCGAAACTGTCTCACAACAAATCCTTGGTTGGTGTAGGTCATTTAAGGTCACAAAAGAAAATTACCTAAAATATAAATATTTGGGGGTTTCACAACACTTTGAGCAGAAAATTTATCTAATAACATCCCTCGGGACTTTTGTACCAAATTACAAAGCTATCAGACAAGTAATTTTGAGAACAAGTTTTCTTGACCATATGACAAAATTGTCTTAAAAATACAAATTTGTATATTTCACGACAATTTCCACATATCTAACTATTGTCATCCCTGGACATCTGTACACCAGATGTAAAAGCCGTCTGTCCAGGGGCTTTAAAATGAAAATATTTTTTACGATTTTTTGACCAAAAATAACAAAATTGCCCCAAAACAATTATATTTCCAGCTTTGTAGTAATTTCAACGATTAAAAGGGTAACACCCTTGCAAACATCCAATCCAAATTTGACAGCAATCGGGCTAGCGGTTTCAGAGAAGAAGAAATTTTACTTAAAATGAGAAAAATAACCAAAAAATTCAGCAAAAATATAAAATTCAAGATATCTTCACGATATTCATCAAACTGATTTGGATCAACCTTAGTAACCTGTATACCAAATATCAAAGCTATCAGACTAGTTATTCTTGAATAAAAAAATTTTTGACCAAAAATTCGGAAAATTGCCCCAAAATTACAAAAATAAAATTTATATAAAAATTTCAATTCAATTTGTATACACTTGACTGATGTCATCCTGAGGAACATGTATACCAACTTTCAGTGATGATTGACTGGAATGATTTGACTGCATAGTGTCACTGTAACTGTTCCTTGTTGATAAGAAACCACATACCGGTACATTAAGTGTGACTTATATTGACAAAAGTATATCAAGTACTGTAACAATAATATTGCAAGGGATGCAGCCTTCCCAATGAGATGAATATGTAACTTTCTAAATATTTTGCAAGAAAATTTTACTTTTATTTAAACTTTCATCATTATTTGACCAGGGGTGTAACATTAGAAGTGTTTTGACAGAAACGGTGATGATTAAAGACCTGTGTCCGGTGTCAGATTGTCTTGCCAGGAAATTTACTTGTTAGATGTCAATGGAAAACAAAAGGCTATGACACTTCCATAATCCTCTTACAGAATAGAACAAACTTGATCCCAGGGACTGAGTCCCCTACCTTTGACCCTATAAATTTGTGACTGAAAATTTTGTCATTACATGGAAACACAGAATGAGGTAATCCCTTGGATCCTTTAAGTCCTGTAGCTGTTTGATATTACACAATAGCTGTGATCTTTCATGTTTAGGTGGTTTGAGAACAAAAGACTTTGGAGAAACCAGATATGAACTGAAAATGCTCACGTGTTTCATTATAATATTGCAGTTATGTGTAAATTTGAACCTTTGCCACATGTTTGCAACTTCATTGAAAGTGTTATGATCAACATAACAAATCATATTCACCACAGATTAATTCTAAATCTAAGTATATATCCCAAATCACGAAAGTTCATTAAAATATGCAAATAAGGAATTGACTGAAATGTTCTCATTAAATATGCAAATTAGGAATTGGCTGAAGTAAAAAAGTTGAATGACTTTTAATAATATCGTATCATAGTATCTTTAATGTACAAAGCAATTTGTCAGCTTCGGTCAAGTCCAGACAGATATATACTTAATTAGGAAAGTTCATTAAATTTGCAAATAAGGAATTGGCTAAAGTAAAAATGCTTAATGACTTTCACTGTTGTATCATAGTATCTTTAATGTACATAGCAAGTTTCATCAAATTTGGTCTAGTCAATAAATATCCCTAATTAGGGAAGTTTATTAAATATGCAAATTAGGAATTGACTGAAGTAAAAAAGTTTAATGACTTTCAATAATGTTGTTTTATAGTATCTTCAATATATGTAGCAAGATTCATCAACTTCGGTCGAGTCAATTCAGATATATATCCCTAATTAGTGAAGTTCATTAAATACGTAAATAAGGAATTGGCTGAAGTAAAACTGCTTAATGATTTTCGATAATGTTATATCATAGTATCTTCAATGTACATGGCGAGTTTCATCAACTTTGGTCAAGTCAATTCAGATATATATATCTAATTAGGAAAGTTTATTAAATATGCAAATAAGGAAGTGGCTGAAGTATAAATGTTTAATGACTTTCAACAATGTTATATCATAGTATCTTTAATGTACATAGCAAGTTTCATTATGTTTGCATGGTCAAGTCAATTCAAATAAATATCCCTTAGTTCAAAAGTTCATTAAATATGCAAATTAAGAGTTTGATGAAGTAAAAATGCTTTAATGACTTTCAATAATGTTAAATCATAGTATCTTCAATATACATACCAAGTTTTTTCACTTTTGATCAAGTCACATCAGATATATATCCCTAATTAGGAAATTTCATTAAATATGCAAATTATCCATTACCTTTTATGTCATCCCTTAATATCTTTCAATGCTGATATATCTTGGTGTGATCAACATTTGTAGCAAATCTCATCACATTGTGTGCATTCGTTGTCAATATATATCTGTTTTTTTCTAAAATCATTAATTATGCAAATGAGCAAAAAGTAAGCAAGCCATACCCACCAAAAACTAATCACTTCTTGCCATTTGCAAACTGAATCTATGTACCAGATTTGATTCTGATCTAATGAGCCATTTTTGAGATATTGAGCACACAGACTGACAGACAGATGGACAGACACACAGACAGACGGACAGACACACACAGACAGACATCGCTGCAACATATGCTCCCGTGTGTCAACACGTGAGCAAAAAATCGGGAACAAATCTAAAATTACATGTTCAGAAATGTAAACAAATGTACTGGTTCATCAGAGAGACAGTGGCTGTAACCTTTGATAATTTTGGTTATTATATTTGTTTCTAATTCTAAAATTAACTGTAGTTTCTTGTTCTACTCCACAAAGCACTGTATTTACAAAGTGTTGAGCTCGTCAACTCAGCCTGTACATGTGTACATTGCATTGTTAGCGTTGATAAATGTCTTCTGGTTAAGACTAGAATTAAAAGGTAAAATTTCATTAATTAATAACATAGACACTGTGTTGGCAAGCTAAATTGGTGGTGTTTCAAAATACTTTCAGGGCAGAACAAACAATAGACATTAAAATAAAAATAGTGAAAAATCATCAAAAGTTACATCTTCTGACCCTTTGTGGTATCAAAAGAAATACATACCACATCTACCACAATATATAACAGCAATTGACATAGCAGTTTGTAAAAGACAACATGCATTTAACAATAGCACTGATGATGACTGACAATGACATAGTTGCCAATTATTATGCTCTGCATTGTTGACAATAGTGACTTTGGAATTCTTTGTTTATTTGCATACTTGTGAACTTACCATTCGGACATCTTCCATCTGAAATCTTGTAGAGATCTGACCCTCTTGAACATCTAATTGCATTCAAACGACATAATGAACTATATGTTTTGTTGTCACTACCACAAACATGTTGGTTCTCATCTTGGCAGTGACTTGCTGGCCGACAAGTGCACCATTTTCCACCGTTGCCTTCTACACATATCTCCCACTCTTCACAAAAATCAATGCCACACTGCCTGTCATCTATTTGCAAATGAATATAATGACAAGAAATTTAGGAACTATTTTTACTTGAATTTTTATTTATTTTTATGAACATACCATTTATTCTTTGATAAAGTTTGTAAAAATTTGAATATATCTTTCTGCTGCTTTATAGAATATTTACGGATAGTTAACTGAAACGACAATTCTGTGACAGATGTGTATGTTTTAGCTGATGAGTATGTTTCCGCTGGTCACACCTTGAGGACTTTAAGATTGTGTATGGAAAGGGTTTAGAAATGGAACTTGCACATGGAAGTCCTCTAATAAAAGTTGAAATGTTGCTTTAAATACAGTGATGTATACATAAATTTGTACATAGGGGCAAATGGATGCGAGGCTGTACAAATAGTACCGACTGAAATGCATTTCCGTCAAATCATTTGGAATGTTATAAAACTGAATAGGTCAAAGGTTTCAGTAAGTGCTTAAAAAATAACTTATTCTTTGTACCATGTGTACCTGTATTGTCAAATGTACTGAGAAGAATTCTATTCAATGGCAGTGTATATGCTTGCAGTTGAAAATAGCACAAACGTTTTGAAGAAATTACATAAATTATCACTTTTGCTTCACTTAGTAAGCTTTGCAATACAAACATTTTGACAGTTGGGCCATTCATTAGTTATGAGGCTGTACTGTTTGACCATCTGTTTTACTTATTTGCATGTCAGTCATTATCGACTCTGTTCAAACAAACTTGTAGATTATTGACACCTTTAGCAAATGCTTTAAAATTTAGTGTAGAATTTTACTATTTCAACTCTTTCCATGTTTGGCTCCCTTTCATATTACTTATCTGATCTCTATGATTTTAATAGCCTTAAATTTTCATTAACACAGGAATATTTCTACAGTTTTCAAATTTCTAGGGCCAGTAGTTTACAAGTTTGCAATTTTTGACCATTTTTGACATTGATTTTCTTCATGTGAGAATCAGTCATTTTCCAACTTTGATTTGAACAAACATGCATCAAAATGCCACATCTTTACCATCTTTTAAAGTCAGAGAAATGAACTCTTTGGATGTAGAACTTTTGTACATTTTTAAACATTTACATTGTTCATTTTCAGAATAGTCACCTCATTAACTTGGTAGGAAAACACTTCAATTTGCATCCAAATCATAATATACCTACAAAATTTGTAACTGCTTGGGTCAATGCAATTTGGAGTGTGTAATTTTACGACTATTTTAACATTTAGATTGTTCATTCATATATCAATTACTCTACCAACTTTGTTTTGAACAAAATCGTATCCAATGTGTTGTTAGGAATAGAGTACATTTTAAAGTCACGAGAACACACTTTCTCAGTTTAGAATTTTTTATTTATATACAAACAGATAACAGACAAAGGGCTGTTACAGCTGCCTTATATCTAGATACTGGTATGACAACTGGAAGCTAAAATGTACCTAAAGCATTCCAAAGAACAAAATAAAGAATATTATTTGCATAGTCTGTGTATAATAGGCATTCAAAACTCATTGCTTTTGCTTGAACTCTCCTGGTTCAAACTTTGTCAATAAGGACAACACATTTCAATTTGAAACATCATGAGTAACAGAGTGCTGAGAAATAATACCGAGATATTGTTTTACAAAATCGTAGCAGTGAGGAAAGAGTCAGTCCAACTTCAACCTTTAAAGTTAGTAGTGGAGATTTGAAATGCCACTGGACAAGGCGGTTCACCTAGTCTTCAGTAAATTTTATTCAATAATATTCACGTTTCGGATGCTAGGCTGGAATCTAGCCTTCAGCCTCACCAGCAGCATGCTGAAAAAGAGTTCACCCTGAAGAAGGCGACTTGTGTGTCACAGAAACGTTGGTATTATTGAATAAAATTTACTGAAGATTGGAGACGGGTTGAACTGCCTCACCCTTTACTCTACATGTAAGAAATAGCTATAGCAACTAAGTCAGTCATAACTACGGGTAGGTCAGTCAAAACTTACCTTGACATGTTGGAACACTAGCTGACCACTGATGATCAATTTTACACTCAATTTCATCTGCTCCTTCTAATGTGTATCCTTCAATACAGGAAAATTGAATCTTGCTTCCCAGTGTGTAATTGCCACCACTTTTAAAGCCATTGTCAGGAGCTTCAATGTTCGGACACGTATTTACTGTTTGGAATGAACACGTCAAATGCAGGTTGTTATCAAATGGTTATATGGTAAAAAGAAACTACAGACAATCAAAAACAGGTTACTTGGTCAAAGAGAATCTTGTTGACATTGAAAACCAGAGTGTAGTCGTGTTGAAAAACGTCTGACAATTTTTTTTTGATAGATGTGTGATTAATTACTTCTGGATATCAATAAGATGATACCGTACTCGTCCGAGTATAAGCCCCTGCTCGTGTATAAGCCCCCCTACTGATTTTAGAGGATTTTAGAAAATGCATTACATCCGTGTATAAGCCCCTACCCTAGTGTAACTCAAATACAGAAAGGTTAGGAGAGTATATTTGGTCATTTAATGTGGTAAAATTAATTTTAGATAATAAAGAAACTATTAAAAGATGTTAAAACAATGGGAAACTGGAGTTCCCTTGACAATATCGTAAGGAAAATGACACGTTTTTCCAGTACTATCTTGATTCTTTGACCCTACTCACCCCCGTCGCCTAAATAGAAGAGTCTCACTCACGTCCGCCATTGTTTATTTTCATTCACGGCCACGATGTTTTCAAGCTTCAAACATGCAGTTTCTTTTGTTTGAAGCAATTATCCTTTCATTTGTGAAGACTTTTCCTGGTGACTATTACAATTTTCACTGCTATGTTGTTGTTTTCACAAGATGTAGACAGTTTGTTATTGGAATATTGAGTTGCCTTTCGATGTGGGCAATGCATGCCTGTTCACATTACTGGTACTATCAGCAGCATACATGGCGTCTTTGTTTCAAGTTTGGGTTTTTTTTCGACGCTGAAATTTCACCAAAATGTCACTTCTGTATTCAGAGATTGTACAATCAATTTCTTTGGATGTGTAAGTCGATTTTGAAAGCGATAGAAAGATCGAGTGGTGTTGAAAAAAATCGTGCATAAAATTAGCATAAATTATGCGTCCATGCCAGATAACATGGGGTTGCTCGAGTATAAGCCCCTCCCCTAGTTTTACCGCTGTTTAGTGTTGCCGAACCGGGGGCTTATACTTGGACGAGTACGGTACTACAAATAAATGTTGATGTTCTGTGTTATGTTAGGCATCACTAAAAATTGACAAAATTTATGTAGCAGCTATCTATATGTGCGGCACATTTATATCTGCAAATCTGTTCAAATGCTTCTAAAATGTTGTCTGTTGAAAAGGGTAGCATCATAAGCAGACCTAAGATGTCTGATTGTCACAGGATGAGCCTTAAAGCATGCAATATCTGGAGATTGAGTAGACATCCGATGCTTCTAGATTAAAGACAGACCAGGCCTTCTGTTGATACATATAAACCATAACATAACACAGATGAGTACTGCTGCACAAAATGTGACAGAAAGGAGAGCTGCCAGAATACATCTCTGTTTTAGAACCACTGTTGGACTTTTATATGATCAAATGGAACAGCGTCTCTGATAACATCATGATTTTTTCATGGCAAGCACTTTAGGTGGACAATGACATCCAAACTTCTTTAGCATCTTTGTGCTGCTATAGTTATTGCAATGACTTCTTATTACGGGTAAGTAAGATCATTTTTTTGCCTTGTTTTGGTCTGTTATTGGTACTTTGCTTTGTTATTGGTACTTTGCTTTGTTATTAGTACATTGTTATTGCCATGTTATTGGCACTTTGCCTTGTTATTGGTACTTTGCTTTGTTATTGGTACTTTGTTATTGCCATGTTATTGGCACTTTGCCTTGTTATTGATACTTTGCTTTGTTATTTGTACTCTGCCTTGTTATTGACACTGCCTTGTTATTGGTACTTTGTCTTGTTATTGATACTTCTTTTTTTATTAGCACTTTGACTTGTTATTGGTACTCTGCCTTGTTATTGGTACTATGCCTTGTTATTGGTACTCTGCCTTGTTATTGGTACTTTGACATATTATTGGCACTTTGCCTTGTTATTGGCACTTTGTCTTGTTATTTGTACTTCATTTTTTTATTTGTACTTTGTCTTTTTATTGGTACTCTGCCTTGTTATTGGTACTACCATATGCCTTGTTATTAGCTCTTTGCCTTTGCTACAGCAGTTTTTTATGGTTTTCTCAAGTTCTGTTTGAAGTTCATCTCCTGGGGTCTTTCGTGTACCATATTGGTCAATTGCTTTGTTCACTTCATCTATGGATGATATAATGTCTTATCTTTCACACATGGCACAGCTGTTAATGCCCCTTAGGTGCTTTATCTTTCACAGATGGAATAGCTGTTAATGCCCTTTAGGTGCTTTATCTTTCACAGAGGGCACAGCTGTTAATGCCCCTTAGGTGCTTTATCTTTCACTTATGGCATAGCTGTTAATGCCCCTTAGGTGCTTTATTGTTCACTTTGTTTTCACTAGTGTAAATCTAAGACATTCTTAACCCACCTTTCCAACCGCGGTATTTTTTTTTGCTCTTTGATAATTTCACCATGTTGTGTCTTTATCTATTTTCCTCTTTAAATAACCCACTGCCTACTGCATACCATTATGCATTGTTCTCATGCTACCTGTTGCTATGGCTGTTTTGATGTGTTCACTAATTAGTTCTAAATTCTTCTGTATCTCATTTACTTTTCATCGTAATTCTTTTCATATAATTTTATTGAATTCTGAATCATATATGCACAAAGTGGACAGAGTTTGTTGAACCTGGCTAAAAGTAGATCTTATTTACATTTACAGTAGACAAAGAATAGATGACAAGTACCTGTAGGTCTACAAGGAATATAGCAATAACAGCAAATAAACTTGATTACGAAGAGTCAGCCAATGCACACAAAGGGCTAAATGCAGACCACAGACTTGACATTTTTGCAAAGTCCCTGCAGGAGCAATTATTTATGGGGCACATGCTATAGCAATGAGCTAAGCAAATATAATTTATAAAAGAACACACTCAAACGGGATAAAGATTTCATAAAGAATACTCACCACGGCATGTTGGAATTTGGTCAGACCATTGACCTGTGTATGTACAAGTGACAGATGACACCCCTTGGATTTGATAACCATAACTGCATGAAAAGGACACTCTATCACCAAGAATGTATGGGTCATCATTTTGCCTCAGTGGATGACGTTCAGATGTTATGTGGCCATGCATCGGACGTGGAATTGGTGGACACTGTACCTCTGTAAAAAATAGTGACAATGACATTGTGCTCCCACTTTGATCCTAATCAATTTACATCGACAAGACCTGTATCCGTTTTAAATTAACCTGAGTCTCATACTGTCAGTGTTTTGTGCAGAACCTTGGTTATGCAAGGGGTTAAACTTTGAACATTTTAAGGACATTGTATGGTTAACAATTGGAATTCTGGGAAATTCTCTGTCATAGCATTATCTCAGCTTTCCCAACTCTCCTGGTCTTATCTTTAATAGCTAGTGATTTACAGCAAAGCTCTAGGGCATGCAACTGTCAGATGATACTCTTAGCCTTGAACCAGAGCTACAATGAGTGGCTGCATCACACAATTTGTACGTACTTATTTCTTATGACACAAATTTCATAAATTTACCAATTGATAAAAAAGGCCAGGGAGAGCAAATATAAGGAGTTTGTGAAAGTTTAAGACAAACATGACAAAAATCCTAGGGAACTTGCAATACAAATCTTAAAGGCATAACTCAGTGATTTCTGAAAAGAAAATTTCCTGTTAAGGCCAGGAAGAAAAAATAAATTGTTCATCGGAATCGCCGCTTCTACTTTGGCATATTTTGAATTTTTTTTTTTTGATCGCGGCATATTCTTACTTCCGCATTACAAATATGTTTAGTACTGCCGCTGGTGGCGCCCTACACTTTGTCAGGTTTTCGTGGGCACGGGATTTTTAATGAGACTTCCTACGTGTTTGTACGGACTTAGTTGACCGCCAACACGTTGTTGTGAAGTCTGAATTTGGCAAATCACGACGTAAAGTGGGTCGATTTGGTTAGGTTAGTCCATGTCACATCATGAGTATTAATTTGATCGCCAACATTCGACGTGATGGCCAACAGTTAGTTCTAAAGACGCTATTCAGTGTTTGTCCTGATATTCCGTTCGGCGATTTGTTCAACAAGATCGTGACAGCAGATGGACGGTGCATCCGATTGAATGAAAATTGCATCGAAAGTATAAAAAATTACGGCAATGACAAAACACATGGTTGCGTCGATGTTAAAAGTACGATCTGAATGATGACTATATAACTTCACTCCGATCACAGTACAGTGTTGTTAGACTATTGTGTAAACTGTGTAGAGACAGTGCAGACAGTGGTAAAGAGGTCAAAACATGGGGCCAAAGTAAAATGAAAAAAGTCAGATGCTAGGTCCCACCAGGACAATATTAAAGGACAATACTGAATTGTTGGATTTCAGTGATTTGCTGTACATTTCAGTTTTATTCTGAGAGAATGTTGAAATATTCAGAATATGTTTTGCAAACACTAACTGTGAATGTAATGGCCTATGTTATTGTTGGGAAAGATAGTCTTGAATTCAGTTCACAGTATCAGTGTTTCTTGTCTGAGATATTTCTGGTAAAAAGGGAAACAATTATCTTGCCTTTTCTGCATCTCTGCAAAAATGCCAGAGAACCGCGTTTTCCTTCGGCCTAAAAAAAATTAAAAAAAAAATTTTCGCTCGCCGGTCCTGGAACTTGGTCCAAAAAATCCGATGAACAAGATTTTTTTTTTCTCTGGCCTAAATATGATATAACTTTCCAAGATAATCATATAGCTAATTTGTTTTTGATCTGAACAAAAGTAATAGCCTGGTCTCTAACTGGGAAATTTTCATTGCAAAAAGAAAGACTGGACAACTTGGACAACCCTTCTGGTTTTGGCATGGAAAATTCCAATGGTAAACCTGAAAGTTTCATACATATGGAAACCATGGTAAAGTTTGGTAAAACTGACTAGCAAACACTATCACATGATAATAGTCTGTGTTCATCTAGGATGCTACACCAGGGGAGGACTGGTCCCCCTCTACAGGAATTTTTGAGGGGATTTTAAAATTTGGGGTGGGGATTTAACTGAAACATATAATCATGTCTTTACATGTAAGTTTTAATGTTGCAATGATGTCACTTGTGATATACATACTACAAGCTATAAATCACTTGCTTACATAATCCATGCTGCTTGCTGCAAACACCATCCTCTATAAGAGGATATATTCTGTATGTTTGTTTGTACATATTCAGTATGTTTGCTTTATTAAGGCTTGAAGTACATTAAAGCATATATACGAACAAAAGCAAGCCATTTCCCCTGTACCTTCTGGGGATTTTTAACTGAACTGTGTGCACTTACATAAAACAAGAAAAAATCTTTAGTAGTTATAAAGGAATGTTTTGTAGCTTCTGAAAAAGATGTTACAGTACTTGTTTGTTATTTTTTACTGTGCTTATATCATCGCTAACCAATGTAACATTAGGATCAACATTGCCCTATACGAACCAGTTAGCTGCATTTTTCTAGTGACCTAGCTGGTCATGTAGTCTTGAAAGCAGATTTAGTGGAGTTAAAACAAACAACTTGGGAGGTCGGCCTCAGGCTTCCATGTTTTGAATGCAGAGTTTTTCAATGTCAGATTCGCTCGAATTGCCTTTTGTCAGTCATTTTACAATGAGAAAATAACAAACAGAAAAAGGCTGGTTGCCACCAACAGTTAACTTAATTAGGGTTTATTTGCCCAAAAAATGAGTCATTGTCTGTTCATTGAATTAAAAAACCAGACCCATTGACACCACAGCTTGCTTGTGACTTTCATTGCATGCAGTCCCATCACAGTGCAATGCCATTCACTGAACTGAACATGTTTCTGTAACAGTAAAGTAAAATTTTTCATGTCAATTTTTACTACCAGAATTATATTCATAGTGTTATGGACATTACAGTGCACAAAAACTTGAGTTTGTCTCCTTTTCTCAATTGTACAGAGATGATGTGACACAAGCGTTACCTAGCTAGGGCAATGAACTTCTGTGAACGTAACTCTAAACTGGCTGACAGGCTTTCATATGCAAAATTTGTGTGGTATTGTTTCAACAGCATTTGATTGAAGCAGTTCAAAAAGTATCAAAATCGAACTAAAATTAATCCCTTTCATGTAAAAGTTCTTGCTACACTATACAGTGCCTGTTGTCACACTATTAACAGATGCCAATAATGGGTCAAAGGCATCGAAGTGTGACACCCATATTTGATATGCCATTCCAGCCAGCTCAGTGCAGAGTGTGATGGGTCGCCCCTTCTACGCACAATTGGCGGTGCGCAGCACACCAAAGAGTGGGCACTCCGCAATCGCGCAGCGTAGATGAAACACTGCTATGGTAAGACATTCTAATTTAATTGGATTCTGAGTGCAGAGAGTCGATCCTTGCTTGGGGAGGTCACTTTACAAACGATGGGCTTAGAAACGCTGCCTTGAGCAGAGGCAGCATGTAATCCCTCTGAGAAGTAAATAAATCCATGAGTTTCTGAGTCAAATGCAGTGACTGGGAATGTCTCAGCATTCAGCAGGGCAATGCATTCATCATATGAGTGACAACTATTTCAAATGATCAGAACCAGCAATTAGTCTACTTGAATTCAAGAAGCCTAGAGCAAGAAGTAAGTTTGCAGATAACATTACCACACTTCCCCGATCCTTGTCTTAAACTTGATTGCACTGGAGAACATGTACTACAATACAGTACTCACTTATCAAAAGATCACAATTCACTCTTGTCAGAATTTCAGTATTAATCATTTTATGATAATTTTAACAAATGTATATGTAACCAGTTATAATTTATTTATAATCTTTACTTCCACGATTGTCTCTATGTACATATTAGGAAGTCCCTATTAGTGAGAGTCTGTACAGCACCGCCAGTGTTTGACATTCACTTCCGAGAATCTCCCTTTTAAGATTCATTAAAAGTTTGTCTTGCAGACTGATCAACATTTTCTCATTGATATTTCTTTTCAGCCTTTGACAGCAGTGAACATTTTGGTCAACTTTCTCCATTTCAATTACACCAGTCTTTTCAAAATCATTGTATCACTGGGCATATTTTTATGTCACCTACTGGTAGTACCTAATTTACTTCTTTTAGTACCTACTGGTATAATATATTGCAAAGATTTTTGAACGTTTGCTTGGTGCAAACCTCTGGCACAGAGTGCCTTTTCTTCACTATGTGCCTGGCACAAACCTGGTGCAGAGTATATAAATGGGACCTATACCTGTACATACACATACCTATACACATATGTATTACAGTACACAATGCATACAAACAGAAAAAAGGCTTGATTAACCAATTGCCAACATCTGATAGCCACTATCTACAAGTAAACATCTGATGGAGTTAGAAAAACGTAGTCATACAGATTAAATTGAATGAAAAGTCCACACTACCTTGCATCTGTACAGTGATGGAATGTAAATGTGACCTTCCATATGTACAAGTATATATTCCCGACTGGCCAATCTTTGGTGGCCTGAATCTGAGTCGCATGTATCCATTTCTCGTGGAATATGAACCCTTTGATTCGCTTCCTTTTTTCCATCGAAGGTATCTGGTGCTGTAATGTTGTGATCGGCAGTCAATGTAGAAAATTGTATCTGGGAGAGGATAAACAACTAATCTACCATCTGCAGTGACTTCTCTTGGCGAATCACCTTCCCAGGTAATCTCTCCCAATGACCTTTCTGAACAACAAAAAAAAATAAAAAAGAATAATCTGAAAAAGTTTTAATATTTCATATGTATGGCAAAAGCAGTATATACAGTGTATTTACCAGTATGGTGACAATAATTCACTGTCACCGCCTGTGAAATGAAGCAAAATGAAATGAACGGCACCATTGGTTGATATGACAATATAATGTTAAAACAAATATTTCCAACATTAAATCTTAAAGGGCCAGTAGAATTTTTTCCACTTTTGTTCACCACTGCCATGTTCTTATTCTACTCCCTTAAAAGCATGTTAAAACACCTACTACTTAGCTTGACAATACAGGGTCTCTCGTTGTGTCAGTGAAATAAGGTCATAACAGCAAATTTCAGCATTTACCAGGTGCACCAGAAAGAGTCAATTTTTAAATACCAGAATCAAAATCTGAAAGCAGAACATGTTCTAATAAATACTGAATAATTGTCCTACAAAAAGATTTTACTTTGAATTTAATCCAAATGTAACAAGTCATTTCAGATCAGTTCCAGAAGACTAAATTTGACAATTTATAAATGTTTCGCACTGAAGCAATGCTTTGTGTAAAGTGCACCGTTATTGTTTACTTTCAACAGTTCATTGACAAAGTTAGTAATTCAAATCTCTGACAATAGCCAGAACCAATGGTAGAGCAACTGTGGTACAATTGACCTACAAAATCGTTGGATTAAGACTTTAATACCATGAATTTCCATCAACACATTACTGTTTGGTATCTTCATCAATGACAGATCAAAGTTTGGATACAGAAAATAGCTTGAATATGATGAAGTACTGAACACGTCTATTCCTATTATTATTGAATCATTGATTACTAAATTTTTGTAGACACAAAAGGCTGAACATGACACAAAGAAGAGTATAGTCATCACTTTTTTATAATGAAGCTATTAACTCACGGCACATAGCTGCTGTAGGAGTCCATGCTGTGTTGTAACACACTCTATCCAATGAAGTTGTAGCAGATGTTTCAGTCAGAAAGAATTTGCCAATATCAGAACAACGTTGTTTGATTACACTTCCTGGTGGAAATATTCTGGATGAGCAGCCACTTATCTGTTTGGAATTGGAATAAATTACGATGTTTTCTGTGGCTTCAGGACATCCACAGCTACGCCTGTCAACTTAAGAAAATAAAAACGTCATTAATTCATAGATGACACAGTCCTTGCTGGTACATGTAAGTGGTCATTAATTGTTGTTGACAAAACACATTTAGCATTACATCAGAGTTGTCTGTGTAGATACACCTTAAAGCCCCAACAACTGTGAACGTGTAATAAATAGATTTCAAAATATCCCCATTTTACAAAAGAGTTTTCTTTAAATAAGACCCATTAAACACTGAAAATGTGTAATATAACACTGTTATAAATACCCACAGTGGCTTGTAAATTCAAACGTTTTAACTTCATTTTAGATTTCCTGCCATTTTCAAAAACTAATCATGTGACAGAAAACAAAGATTACAACAACAAAATGTTGTTAAAATTTTAATTCCCAATGTACTGTGTCATGTGACTCCTCATTGAAAACGTTATTTAACCCTTTGCACCCTGACCCCCTTATATTCTATGGCGTCATCGGACATTTATGTCCGAGCCAGGTTCAAAGGGTTAATGCTGCACTGGATCATAGCCTGCTTTTGTGATAAATTTCTGCCATACATTACTCAGACTGCTATGAAAGATTTTTCATTGATTTTAGACATGATGCAACACAAAAACAAGGATAAAGCTCATTTCTTGAGTAAATTAATAGGGTAACACCTTCGATAAAGTTTGTATGAGCGATGTGTGATAGTGAGCATGCATGCGTGAGTGCTTCACGAACTCTACAACGTATGGAGTGGTCTCAGTCAGAAAAATGTAACAACGTAGCCGGCTATTGAACCAATCTTTTTTTGGGAGTGGAGATTTAACCGAGCGGTTCTCTCTGTGGCCTCTCCGCTAGGCGACTGATGCCGTATGTTGTGGGTTCGAACCGATTGAAAACTAGCCATATCCAATCCAAATTTGAGAGCAATTTGGCAGGTGGTTTCAGAGAAGAAGAACTTTTACTAAAACTGAGGAAAATAAACAAAAAATTAAGCAAAAATAAAAATTCAAGACATCTTCACAATATACATAAAACTGTATAAGGTCCACCTAAGGTACTTTCACACTAATTTTCAAAGCGATCAAAACAGTGGCTCTAGAGTTATTTATTTTTTGACCATTTTCACATTTTTAAGCTCATTTGCATAATTTGGGCCATGCAAACTTCATTTGAACAAAATCCCATCTATAGCCCAGGATGTGTCCACAAACCAAATACCAAGCTAAAACGTGCAGCAGTTTGCGTGTTTTCGATGTTGACGAATATACTGTTGTATGCACATACACATATACATACATAATTACATACATACATACAGATGCCACCAACTTCAGCTTATATGATAACCTCACATCGGTATACCAAATGTGAGCTAATGATAATTGACAGATGATAAACAGTTCGTTGGCACTCTTAATTTGGAGGTTCGTTTTTGAACGACTGCGCATGCCCAGATCTCAACTCGATTACGTCACTGACTTCGAAGTCTTCGTGTCTGGTTTGGGACATCGGCTAATTTCGGCCTTTGTTTTAACGCTATGCAAGGCCAAGTTAGGAAAAATTCGGTCGTGGTTAACCTCGTGACTAACCTCACTACAACATCATGGCAGCAAGAGAGCATGATAAGTCGTAATTTGCCAACTATTCGAGCTTTCTGTTTGACGTAGTGCGATCGTCACCTCAATGTTTTCAGTATCGGCAGTGACAGGTCAAGCACCTGCAGTTCAAAAATGTCCCATTTTCGCGTAATTATGTGTTTGTGAGCAATGTCATTCGAGTTATTCAATCGATAAATATAGATGAACAAAGGATGGCAGTTTCATTGAGCTACGTTGACGGGGGATGTTGGGGGACATTTTTGAAAATCGGTTACCCTTCCAAATTGTATTCGTTTAGCCTGGTCAAGCCTAGCCAGCGAAATTGATGATCGCCGAACTGTGGATGGTTCAAAGACTTTGGAAGTGCAGATTTTTGATAAAGAGCTATGTTTATTGACTGAATGTTTCCAAGTTGTCTTTCCAGGGGTTGAGGCATTTGACAAACTTCATAAGATTATTTCCAAATACCCAAACACTAGGGTAGTACGTGGGTAGGGGTTGACATTGACTTCGTACTTTCCACTGTCCCTTATAAAGTCAAACCCCATCATAAATATGTTAAGCTTGCTCGAGATACAGGTTTTAATACAGATACACTGCTGTTAGTCAAACACGTGTATGTCACACATTCAGAACCGACCTAGACACATTGGGCACGGAGTGAAATCAGTTACTTTGCATGTCGCCTTCAAGTTCAACTTAGGCCCCTTATTCGCATTCCGAAACTTCATCATTAGGCTATAGTACATACAGTGATAATACCAATGAATTGTCCCCGGGAATTTAGCAAGAATGGGCGCTACGTTATGAACACGGACGAAAATGGACGGCAAAGCGAACATTGAGGTCTCAATCAGCTTGAAATTGGTGAGTAAACAACCTATTTACCTTCGCTAAGTGATCGGTCCCAGCATTATTACGAATTAGAGTCAACTTGCACCTTTCCCAACCCGCCCAGAACCAACTTGCCCAATTCCAACACGCCCGATACCAAGTCGCCCAATTCCAACTCGCCCTATGCCAAGTCGCTTGTTGTTTGAGATGTAGTTGTAGATTCCATGTACGCAAACCCGATGGCCCGAGGCCAGCTATTTTCATGCCGGGCCAGTAACTCGTAAAAGACGGTCCTACTGTTCCTAAAGACATGAGCCAGTAACTGCAGTAACTTTCCCTATACATAAAGAAACCGAACGAAATTTATTCTTTCAAGAGATTTGCAAAACTCATGAAATTCGCAAATAAAAACTTTTCCGTGTTAGCACATATTTCAAGCCCTAGCCGCACCTGTGGTTCTCAATGTTAGAAATATTTGTTGTAGGCTGTTTTAAGAAATAAAACGGTTTTTTTACGTACCAAGTACTCATAAAAATTGCAAAATAGTATCGGGCGAGTTGGCATTGGGCGAGTCGGTATCGGGCGAGTTGGAATCGGGCGAGTTGGTTCTGGGCGGGTTGGAAAAGGTGCGAGTTGACTGGTACCCGGTAGGAATTACCCGGCTGCACTGTGGCAGGTCATCGTCCATTTCCGCGTCAGATAACGTAGGCAACACGTACGTGCATAGATTCCCACTGTAATCTGTTTGATGCATTCAGGGATTGAATACGCATGCGCACATCAAAGTTCAACGAGGTCATTCAATCTGCGATTGCGCAAACGAACCTCTCAATTTAGAGTGGCAACGAAATTGATAAACGAGGAATGCTTGGAAAAACAACAGAACTTCTCCTACTTTGTTGAACATGTGTGACTTGTTTATATAACAAAGCAGCATTAGTTCAGCATTGAAACAGATGTAATAACCTATACAGTAAAAATATAAACATACCACAAGTAGGGAATACAGATGTCCAACTGCCGTCTTGACAAACACTTGTCTCAGAATGTCCCTGTAACCTATGGCTACTAAAACAAGTAAACCGTAGTGTGGTTCCTTCTGGAAAATTCACTACAGCATTGTTTTCAGAATAAGGCTGATCATTTACAGAAATATGCCCATTTTCAAGCACTGGAGGCTTCACACAGGTTTTTTCACCATCATCTGAAATGCTTCCCTCTGTAAACAGAAAAGGAAATGATTAGATTACAATCCTAGCTTTGATGTATCAGACATTGTGATTCAGGAAGTGAACACGTTTGATAAAAATAGTGACGATGTCACTGTTTGCTCCCATATACTTATCAAAACAAGCCAACAATTGTATGAAACATAAACACCTCAGTTGTGTTTTCTAATGATTTTTTAACACATTTCAACACCAAATAGTTTACTGTACAAATGCTTACTAAATCACCATATTATATATCCTTAGTTCAGTAGGTATAAAATTACCCAAAAAAATCTTAAAAATACAAAATGAAAGACATCCCTGTAAAATTGGCATTTGTGCAAAGGATTGATTGTGCCTACAAAATATCAACACATTCTGCCCAATGGTTCCTGAGTTGCAGCATCTTCACTGATTTTCACTTTTTTGTATCTCATTTGCATATTTTTCACACAAACATCTTGATTTGAACAACTTCACATCTCCAACCTAGAGTGCGCCTCGGTACCAAATATGAAGATTGTGGGTGTTGTGGTCTTCATGTTTTTGATCTTAACGGACATACATCCATACATACATACAAACACACAGACGCCATTTTGCCACCTTATAAGAATACCTTCCATTTCCATATATACATATGCATATATGGGAGCTAAAAACTGAAAAACAACCTGAAGAAAAATACAAATATGCCAACTGGTCATATAAGATATTGTAAGAATACTTTTTTAGTTAAGAACTTCACATATCTGGCGGACAAGCAGACAGACAATTTAACCCCAATCGTGCTGTGTTAAATAAAACATATTGTTGAAATAAACGATATGAGATTGGAGAATGAAAAAGATGTTTGAAAAATGGGCCCAAAGTCCCTGTAGCTACTGTAGATGTGGATTGTATGAAAGACATACATAGCATAATACTGGATTGTATGAAAGATATACATAGCATACTGGATTGTATGAGTGCAGAGATCCTTTGTCAATATATTCTGATGGCAACAGAACTGTTTCAGTATGGCTCACACTTTAAAACCCTCTCTATACACAGACATTCAACAACAGCCAGCATAGAAAACTGAAAATTTAGGCCTATGGTGTCTTTGCCATCTGTCTCTCACACAAGGTGGACACTTATACTGGCAGTTGCATAAAAATCCTGAAACATTGACGACCTATTAGACAAGTAGTTCCTGAGAAGATGATTCATTATATGCAAGATAGTAATAATTTGATACCGCTAAATGCCTTTCAGTGCCAGTAAATCTCTGAATGAACAACTGCATGTATAGTATGTGTCATCAAATATGACACGGTCTTTACCCGGTACTGGATGCATTTACTTTTTATGAGGAATGAACTCACAATATCTACAGGTACTACAATACTTATTCACCTAGCAAAGTCGTTAGCAGCTAAACCCCTCATAAAAAATGTTTCAACAAGGAGCATAAAATGACAAAAACTGCCTTAAAATTATTTCATCACAATTTGAACAAATCTGAATAAGTACATCGCTGCTGCCCTGTATACCAAATATCAAAGCTGTGTGATGAGTGGTTTAGAAGAAAACAAGTTTTAAAGATTTTCTACTAAAAATTGCCTAAAAATACAAACTCACATGTTTCATTACAGTTTGAATTAATTTGAGTTAGGTTACCCTTGGGGACCTGTATACCAAATTTATGCTGTGTGACCAGTGGTTATGAATAAGATATTCTACCAAATATGGCTTTTTTGGGCACATTTGCATATTTTCAAAAAGATAATAAATAAACTTTTTACTATAACCCAAACAGGATTCGAACCCCCACACACTTTACGGCAACATCGCAATGCAAAAAAGATCATTGACCATAATCATAGCTACATGTACATGCCAAGTATATAAAACATGGGGCCCGGGGGCACCGACGTCCTTTGTACCTCCTTACTGTTTATTATTTGCCATAAATGTGAAATTTGGCAAAAAGTCAAATTGTTTGGACATAAATGAAAGTTATTTGAACTGGTTGGTTACTGCTCCAGCATAAGTTCAAGTGTGGATTCTAAGTATCAACAACCCTGATATGAAAGTGAATTAAGAATTAGAGATGGGACTCAATAGGATCAACAATATCTAAAACAGGAACCGGTGAACTTATATAATACAGAAGGGGAGAAAATTTAGCCAATGGCTAATCTAAACCAAATTACTTAAACTGGACTGTTGGCATTGATTACACATGTATTTATTGTCCATCATATAGAAAATAAATTGGGCCATTGACTAAAAAACATTTGCTTGTTACACTCACCACACTTGTACTTAGTATTTGGAGTGTACACCTATCTACAATACAATGATAAAAAGTTGGGACTCTGTAGGTCAACAGTGCATCTTTAATGTGTGAGACTAAATAAGCTTACCCCTCAAGTATGTATAGGCCAAAGACAATATTTAATTTTGAATTATGTAGTGCAGGGAAGGACGTACAATATGGTGAAAAGCAAATTAAATATAAAAACTGAATATACAATTATATGGAAATGTTGTTTTACAGTCATGAGTATCTGGTGTGTGCTGAGAGACAAATATTAAAATTGGACAGTATCATCCTGACCACAGTTTGTCTGACTGGTTGTTTCCTTCTGATTTTCTGACACGGTGATAGGTACAAAATATTATGCTATTCACGATAGTTATACAACATAGCTTGCATTTTGTTCACAGTAGAACTGAGTTTTACATGTAAGATAACTTTCTCGTAAACTGTAAATTCTGGCTTCTGGCAGCTCAAACATCGCAATAATACATTTTTTGATATGATATGGAGTGACTTGCACACATATGCAATATGCAGTGACAGTCGATATGTTCATAGTAAGAGTCTACTACATTCAAGCATAGTGATGTTGACAACTACATGCATGCCAGTGCACGATTTCAAAGTAGCAAGGATGAAATTCTAATGTTTTTTTAGTGGAAATATAGGTATTAAACGACAGTGAAACAAACAACATTAGTTATCGTGACCTTGCTAAAGTGCAATCTCGGATCATGTATGATCTGATGATCATGCCAAATTTATACCATGTCGGATTATGCCGTGATTCTGAAGTGCGCGTACTTCCTTAGTAAATTGGTCAATATCCCTGCGTACGATGCTGTGTGTTCCGCTACAGCTAATCGCCCCGCTCACCCTACGTACAGGTCTTTGCAGGGCTGTGGTGAGCGGGGTGATTAGCTGTAGCGGAACACACAGCATCGTACGCAGGGCTAGGTCAATATAAGCATGCACACACTGTAAATGTAATAGCGATCGGAGTCAACAATGATGTCAAAATCAATGCACAACTGTCGAAATTACCCAAAATAAGCAACAGAAAACTAAAAGTTATCGCTACGTCGAAAGGACAGTACATCAACATAAAACGACGCTAGTTTGTTATGACATGGAGGTAGAAGGACAGAGCGTTCCCTCGCTCTCACCCAGCTATTAGTACGGGCCGCCAGTGGGATTGCCTCGCTGAAGCAATGGTACTGGGGAGTACCGAGTACGGAGGCCATCATTCTTCAGTCTATCGAAGGAGCGTTTCGTGCCAAAAAATACATGACAGCAACAAAAGTACCATCACTGTGAACTCCATATTTACAAAACATCATCAAATACACGCTAAAAACCCCAAAAAACGTCAAGATTCGCACCAGACGCGAGACACAAGATGGCGTAAGTCCTTCCAAAACAATGCTAACTTGTTATATGCGCATGCGCATATTAAGGGGAGACCCATTTGATTTCGGGAGGGGGGGGGTATGCAGGAAGTGGGTATGGGAACTTTTTTGGTCAGAGAGACAGCATTTTTTTTATTTCTACTGTCAGACCTGCATCAATTTTTTTTTCAAATGGAGTAGCAGTGAATTTTCAAATTTAAGCCACTGTTTCACATATCACAGGATGGTTTATGTATTCATTTTACATTCCAACAAATGAAAACAAATGGAAAGTCTAGTATATATACAACTTTCAATTGTAGAACACTTTTTGGCAAATCAACTGTGATCATTACTATACCTGCTTTTCTTTAAAATAGTTAATTCCTTTTAAGTTCTCAGGGGGGGGGGGTGTTATCTTTTGTGGTCAGAGAAACAAGGCTCACACATTGTATTTCTTTATATTTGTTGTTCCTCAATTTTCATTGTCAACTTGTAATCTTTCTAACATATTTATATTGAGAGAATAATATATTGGTTTTAACACTAGTTTATTGACTCCTGTCTTGTGTTTTAAATTTTCACAATTTACAGAAGTCGAATAGTCCCATCTAGATATTGCCTATACCATTGAGATATTGCAACAGAAATCCTGAAATATGATTTCTTGGGTCAGAAAAGGGAAGGGAAACATCGAGTGCACTGAGGTGTAAAGTAGTGAATGCTTATATCGTAAGCGCTGGGAAAAAAAAACACATAAGAATTGCTTGTGGTAAAAACATTTGCGCTGCCTATGGCAGCATGCCAGCAAAGAATACATGAGGATGAAGTTTCCAAAATTTTGCTCATTTCAACTGCATTGTGACAATTCCTTCTTTATTTCTGTCTGTTATGAGAATTTTTTTTTTCTCAAACCATTACAGGCTTAATTTTTTTCTTTTATTTCACCTGGTGACATTTTTTTCTCAAAATCCTCCATACCCCCCCCCCCGGAAATCATGTGGTTCTCCCCTAAGTGAGCCCCTGACCTATACGGGCCAGTGGATTGCTTCCTCAGTAGAACTGATATGCCTGCCGGTACCGGTGTTTATCGCCTACGGAGGCCATCATTCTTCAGTCGATCAAAAGCGCCTTTCGTACCAAAAAATACACGACAGCCGCAAAAGTGCATCACTGTCAACTTCATAACTATAGAATATGTTGAAATACACAGTGAAACGATCAAGACGTAAAAAATGTACCCAGAACGAGAAACAAGATGACGTCCGATTCGATTCTTGTCCTAGAGTTGTGCGCATGTGCAGACGGTAGCTTTAACGAAAGCGAGGCAAAATCAAGTAAATATAAAATAAAAATGGATAAAAATATTGTTTAAAAATAATACAAGGCATGTATCACCAAATTTTGAACATTTCTGACGGCATTGCAACTATATGAACACCCATGCCAAATATCACAATAATCAAATCAGTGGTTTTGAGGAAAAATTGAAAATAGTGGTTTTCAGAAAAAAAGCTAAAAAAGTGACTTTAAAATGATTCAATCAAAAATAAACAGAATATGTTGAAATACACAGTGAAACGATCACGACGTAAAAAATGTACCCAGAGGGTGTACACGCAAGTTTTGGAATTCTGTTCATAATGCAAAGGGTGGCCATGCCGCTATTCCAACCAGTGTGAGCGGTTGTACTGGTCATGATAATATTGTTGATATGTGGAAAAAACATTATGAAAGTTTGCTTAATTCTGTCAAAACTATTCGTGATAAATCATCTGTTATGTCTTCGATAGACACAATAGATTTTCATAATCAAATGGTGGTTACTGTCGGTGAGATTAAAGAATGTATAAACAAACTTGAAAAAGGTAAAGCCTGTGGTAACGATGGTATTGCTGCAGAGCATTTGATCTATGCTGATCAAGTCCTGTGTGTCATTTTGAGCCTTTGTTTTACTGGCTTTTTCGTCCATGGTTATTTACCAGATATGTTTATGCATGCAGTTATTTGTCCAATTGTTAAAGACAAATCTAAGGATCTTACTTTGGTCGATAATTACAGGCCTGTGGCTTTGGTGACAGCGATTTCTAAACTTTTTGAATTGTGTATCTTATCACGAATTGAAACTTTACTTGTTACTAGTGATCTCCAGTTTGGCTTTAAAAGGAGTCATTCCACAGATATGTGCATTTTCATACTTAAAGAAATTGTAGATTTTTATAAGAGACATAATACACCCATATTTTTGTGCTTCATGGATGCTACTAAGGCATTTGACAGGGTAAATCACTGGACTTTGTTTAGAAAATTGATAAATAGGCGTATACCATTGTTTATAGTCCGTATTTTACAGTATTGGTATTCAAATCAGTTATTTTTTGTACGATGGGCGTCTGCTTTGTCAAACGCATTCAGTGTTATTAATGGCGTACGGCAAGGCAGCAATCTCTCACCTATGCTCTTTGCTGTGTATGTAGACGATCTAAGTACAAAGCTACAATCAGCCTGTGTTGGATGCTGTTTGGTAACACAGTTGTTAATCACCTATTTTATGCAGATGACTTAGTTTTGATTTGCCCCTCGGCAAAAGCATTACAAAAATTAATTAACATATGTGAACACTATGGGGACAAGCATGATATTGTTTTTCATCCCACTAAAACAGACTGTATGGCTATTTTCCCGAGGTCTTGGAAACCGAACAGAATTCCTATCGTATTTTTATATGGAAAATCTCTTAAATTTGTTAACACTAAAAAATATCTTGGATATATTGTTTCTTCGTCGGAGGAAGACAACGCTGATATGCACAGGCAACTTCGATGTGTTTATGCTAGAGCTAATTGGATTGCGCGCAATTTTAGCTGCTGTTCACAGATTGTGAAATGTACCCTTTTTAGAAGCTTTTTATATAGTATGTATTGTCTTAATGTTTGGTGTAACTACAGTGCTAGACAGATGTCAACTCTAAAAGTGGCTTATCATAATGCATTGCAAATAATTTTTGATCTTAAACGTGATGCAAGTATCAGTCACAATTTTGTATCAAGAAATATTTTGAATTTTGCTTCATTGCAAGGAAAGTTACTATTGAACTTTTGCAAAAGATTAACAGAAAGCAAGAATTTTGTAATATACAGTTGTGTTAATTCTGATTTTTACTTTAATTCAACTTTCTGGCAGCATTGTAGGAATGTATTGTATTAGTATTTTCAGTAGTTTTTTTATTCTTTTATAAACTTTATTTCTCGCTGTAATGCCTACATTTTAATGTTTTTCTTGGTATGGGCCAATGGCCTGAAATAAAGGTAATAATAATAATAATAATAACAAGGCAGTATTGCTGAAGGCAATGAGTACTTGGGCCGAGATAGAGTAATTTTGAGGACAATATATACTACTATTCAAATATGGTCTTGAATTTCCTCCTGTCAATTAGGCATTTGATTAACTGGTTATTAAACGAAGCAATGGCATGACAACGGCAAAATATGTCTAGCAACTTTTGTGGAGTTTGAGGCAGGGGTTCTTTATTTATAGTGAAATTGCTTAAACTCCTTAAATATTCAAATTACAGCAAATTTCTTTTGTTCTCGATGGTAGATGTCTAATATTTAGATGGGCATATTTAGATTTCTACCCTATAGTTATCCCTATATACCAAAAATCGGACATCCAGCTCCTTTGGCTTGCTCAGAATTAGATATGCAAATAATTAATGAGGTACAATATGTGGTGTCATAAGGTGTCCCATCATACCAAATATGAAGGGTGTAGCACTTGTGGTTACTGAGTTGTGGACAAATATATATATTTGATGTCAAAGGTCATTGAGGTCACGTGACATTTTGTCAAAATAATTGTATTGCTAAGTTATTCCTATATACCAAAATTCAGACCTCTAGCTCTATTGGCTCGCTCAACATAAGATATACGCATAATTAATGAGGTACAATATATGGTGTCATCAGGTGTCCTATCATACCAAATACGAAGGGTGTAGCACTTGTGGTTACTGAGTTGTGGACGAATATGTATATTTGATGTCAAAGGTCATTGAGGTCACGTGACGTTTTGTCAAACAAATTATATTGTTAACTTATCCCTATATACCAAAAATCAGACCTCTAGCTCTATTGGCTCGCTCAAAATTAGATATGCGCATAATTAATGAGGTACAATATGTGGCGTCATAAGGTGTCCCATCATACCAAATATGAAAGGTTTAGCACTTGTGGTTACTGAGTTATGGACAATAATGTATATTTGAGGTCAAAGGTCACCAAGGTCACATGATATTTTGTCAAAATATCTGAGATATCTGCGTGAACCGATGGACTCACTGATGGACTCACGGACGGATATGACCCAATCTATAAGCCACCTGGACTTTATCCGTGGGGACAAAAACTGTGTCACTGCATCCTTTAGGCAATATGAATACGATGAGAAACTAAATTTTTATTTTTCTTGGACTTATACATGAAAGTCTATGGAGAACTGCCTTATACATGGGAGTCTATGGAGGTGTAAACTAAAAAGTCCTCTAACACGGCCAAATTCGATCGCATTGTGAAACAAATCGACGTGCATCTGTATGGGGTTGGGTACTATTCTTGTGCAAGTTTGAAAGAAATTGACCAGGGCATGTCTGAGATATCTGCGTGAACGGACGGACGGACGGACTGACATGACCAAACCTATAACTCCCCCAGGACTTCGTCCGTGGGCACTAAAAACAACGCAACAGTTATTACAGCTACACGGGCGGTAGGTTCATATCCAGAGCCCCGTACGGTCTGCCGCCGTCGCTTGAAAACAATCTCATAAACCTGGCCATATGGGCAACTGTGTAGCTGGATGCTTGACTTCCCGGAGAAGGCGAGCTGTCACGTTCAAGCTCAGGATTATTTGTCGATCAAATTTCAGTAAATTTACCTAAGTTACCTAGATGAAATTTTGTCTATATGCTGAAATTTCGCCGAAGTTTGACAAAATTGCATCGATTTTTCAGGTTCATATCCGACATTTTTGAGTTTTGAGTGCAGACAGAAATAAGTTTTGAGGCAACATGGCTGCGACCCCATGTTGACCCCTAGCCCTGCGTACGATGCTATGTGCTACAGCTAACACACAGCCGGATGCGCTATTTTGCAGGTTGCGGGCTGCGGGTTGCGGGCATAAAAAAATGCGTGATTTTCGGTATCATTTTCGCTAGTAGTTAGAATGAATGCTAAAAGAGTATCTAGATGTATTTGTTTATGGAATAAAAGCCGTGAACTTCTTGAATAATGCCGTTATTTCAGCTTACATCTGGTAAAGCGCCACCAACGTCAGAATAATCCATTTCCCATCCAACATTCGCCGTTGCACAGCGCACTGCAGATCGAAGCTTTCGAAATGATATGACTGAACACGGATGAGTTATAATATGAACACAAGACAGATTTCACAACAACTCGCTATATTAACTTTTTATGTTATGATTAGGATGGATAGTTTAAAAGTAAGTTTCGGATCGTTGACAGCACAGATGAACTGGGCGATGAACTTCAGTTCGTTGAAACTCGACACGCCTAATAATTTGTTAATTTTTCATAGAATGCCATGCCCTTCTCACTCTTCAAATTATTTCAACCGCCGATAAAAGCACAATTTTCAGAATCGTTTTCAATGCCGTTTAAAATTATTTTATTGTGGTGAACACGATAATAGTCCTAGGAAACTTTTCATAGTCACGCTGGATCAAATGCATATGGAGCGACTATCATGCTGCAGGTGCAAGTCATAGAATATGTTCATGATATTAGGAGATACACAATTATTGAGAGCTGCAGAACACAAAACTCATCCAAAAATATTCCTATTAGATCGATTCCTGAGAATAAGTCAACGCACCGACGTGTTTTTTTTTTTCCCGCTGAAATTCTCGCGTAAAATGTTAGCGGAATGTCGTTCTCTGTGGTCGTGACCTCGGTTGAACCGAAACGGCAAAGTAAGCTAAGTCCATTGTCGTACGTCTTTTTCTTTTAAAGATTTCATGAAAAATACACGGCATTTAAATACACAACACTTCTACGCTCTTTGAAGTCAAATCTTCCCTTACACATTGCATTTAAGTAGGCATTGTTTAATTTTTTGTATGTGTTGCGGGGCCCTAGAACCGAATTGTGAATAGATGCATTACAAAGAATTTACTTCCTATGGCCTGATACTAGAAATGTAACAATTTTCATTCCGCGATAAGTGGCGACATTTCCGAGGCGCGAATTTTTTTTGTCAGTCTGGTATTATTTCTCACTCACATCCATGGCAAGAAAGAAAAGTGATTTCAGATCCCAAATTATTTGTAATGGCCAGGCAGCTCGGAACAAATAAATTGGTCCTCGGAATCGCCGCTTTTAGTTTAGCAGATTTTGATTTTTTTTCAGAAACATGACGTATTTTCACCCACTTGGTTTGGTCTGTTATAGCGTCTTTAGTCCAAAAAATCAATTTTACAGCATATATGTTTTCAACAGCCTTCAAATGTACAGTATTATGTTAAAATACACAATATGGAACATGTTGTGTTTCATTAATTTTAACCATCTTGACCTGATGTTGAAATATGGACTTGGCAGGTATATTAGAAATCTAGCCATAATTCTAAAAACCCGCAGCCCACAGCCCGCAGCCCGCAACCCGCAGCCCGCAGCCCGCAACCCGCACTTTAGCAGATACCACACACAGCATCGTACGCAGGGCTAGCGAGAGAGTTGCCGACATCGACGGTTATTTACGAGAAGTGAATAAAAGACTGTCATTTTTGGAAGCGATCGAGTAGCTGAGGTAGGCTGGGATACGACTTGGGCCCAAGAACGCTGAATTTCGGCAGTAATTTGGCTTTTTACGTCAAGTCCCAAAATGGATTTGAAGTCACCGACCCTACGTACGCGTACGGGTCTTTGCAGGGCTGTGGTGAGCGGGGCGATTAGCTGTAGCGGAACACACAGCATCGTACGCAGAGCTAGTTGACCCCAAGTGAAAATGTGTTCGCGATCAAATCTTCCTATATTTTTTCAGAATTTTCGACAAAATCATTGCTTCTTACATCTTTTGTAAAATATAAAATATTAATATAAAAATGCGATGTGCCATGTCTCCAGATTTCTAAAATATCGTTCGTTGACCGTTCGACGGAATACTCATTTCGCAAACTTGTGACGCAGTTGAAATTCAATACTGACCGCCAAATAATCTTAATGAGACGAGATCATTCTAGACATCCTCCAAATTATCCAACTATGGAAGACCGGTCACGACATGCGACATGCGACCTGCGACTTCAAAACTGCGACCTGCGTCCTGCGAGTTTGAAACATGCGACCTGCGACTTCGGCATTTACAAGGTGTAGGCCTAACCTGCGACTTCACAACAGCGACCTGCGTCCTGCGTGTTTGTCAAACTGCGATATCAGTCTTGATTTGTTCGCACCATTGCTCTGAACACGAGCCTGAAAAACACGAGGGACACCATTGCACTATATTAAAACACGCGGTTTACTGCATTCTCCGCGACCAGAGCATTATTTTCGCACCGCTGGCCTACGCAAAATCGGCCAGCGAAAGAATTCAACCAGCGATAGAAGTGCTGAAGCTGTGACGGTAGAGAATTCCACAAACGAAGAGCACAAATTTATTTTCCTTCTTACGAAAGGCAAACCGATCTGAAATAATGCAATAGCAATAGGGTTTTAAACGTCTACATCAGTGTTTAATAGTTTCTGGAACTTTTCTGCCTACATGATCTAAAATATTATATACACACAAAAAATAATATGTACATATTATAGTATGTACATATTAGGCTTAAAGACTGAAAATAGGATTGTAGGAGGGTTTAATTATGTCCTGTTTTACAGTTTTAACTCGCGTTATCTATAAAGAACTTGAGTCGGTCTCTGGCTATTCATGGTTAGCAAATATGTTTGCACAGGGGTTTATTATATAAAGGGGACAAAAATAGACTTTGGCGCTCAAAGGATTAAAGTTCACGCAAGACGCCTCCAATCTAATAGTGAGGAAAACACCATGAAACGTTACGTGTTGTTGTCGCATGTCGCAGTTGTGAAGTCGCAGGTCGCAGTTTGACAAACACGCAGGTCGCTGTTGTGAAGTCGCAGGTTATACACCTAGGTCTAAATGCCGAAGTCGCAGGTCGCATGTTTCAAACTCGCGGGACGCAGGTCGCAGTTTTGAAGTCGCAGGTCGCATGTCGCATGTCGTGACCGGTCTTCCATATCCAACCATTTGCGTTAGAGTTCAGCTCGCTTAGAGGATCATAACATTCTTCGGCCTTCGTTTAGATCGACCCTAATCTCTCCCATTTAGGAAATAAATACACAAGCTACCTTGACAAAACTTCGTGCACCATCCAGGACCAAACACACTACAAATCTGTCTTGACGTCATCATCTCCTTACATGGTAATCGGCATACCGTATTTTTAGCAAAGTAATCGGCATACCGTATTTTTTAGCAAAGGAGACACAGAATACGTCGGAGTATTCAGTTTCAAAACGTATTACATTGTGTGATGTTGTCAAAAAAGGTAATGTTACTGCAGTGGTATAAATTACAAAACACAAAAGTTCAAATCAGTTTATTTTGGACTGGCTTTACCCAACATTTCATATTGTTTCTTATGCCAGATTGACCACGTGCTTACTGGCGACCCCTTTACATGCAAATTTTGTGTCAAATGGTGTGTTCTCCTGGAAAAACAAACGTACGATTTCTATATGAAGGAGGCGAAATTTGCCCTCAAAACTCGAAACCACCCCTTTGGGGTGTACCTAGCTATTTTGAACGAGCTTCTCGAATCTGCAGCTCTATTTCGAAATGATGGTCTGGTTTTCTCAGCTCAAGGATAAGTGTTCTCCATCGCTGTGGGCATTACTATTCTCAACTGGGGGTACAGTTTCCAGTCGTAATGTTTTTCATTGTGTCCGGGATATAAAACCTTTCCTTTTCACAATTTTACTTCGGTTAACACTAGTCCACATCTTGTCAGCGATTATACATGTTTCAAGTTTAAATGTTAAATTCTGGTCTCGAGCCCTCTTGTTCGACCAAACTGAAATTACCCCTCCCACTTTGGCTCGTCCAGTGGGTGTAGCAAGGGTCGTGCCATCGCCTAGGAAACGGAGGGTGCATTAATTGTTGCATTTCGATGCACATTTTGATTATATTCAGAAGATTTTGTGGCAAAAACTCAGATAGAGAAGCATTAATATTCACATCTCACTTATTCAAGACTGGCTGAGAGCAGCACTTCCATTCAGTTAACATCATTACGCCATTTATTATGCCAAGAAAGATGAAGCCAAGACATTTTGCCCTCCCTGGTCTCAGCCAGGAATGGTTATACCTTACAGAGTTTTTTCCCACGGAATGAAAACAAATGTACTTGGGCTGAGGCCCAAGTACAAAAAAAAAAGGAAAAAGACCGTTTGAGATACATGCCCAAGTGACCACCAGACCAAATTTCAGAAAAAGTTACTGAAGCGTTTCTGAGATACCTGCGTCCACAGCATACGGCCCACTGTATGCAACAACAGAGGCCGCGTCATCACATTAGTACTTTGTGCCCACAGGGCACAAAGGACTAATATATTGTATCTGCCTTTATATAGTATCAATTGCAAAAATCATAATCATATGTAGCATCTACAGAAAATATCAAGTCTATCAGTCCTGCCGTTCTCAAAATATTTGAGTGGACAGATATCCTCAGAAACGGACATACACACAGACATACACACTGGCACATACATACAAACATGCAAGCATACATACTGACGCGAGATTGATACTCATCCCAATAGCTTCTAGAGACTATATTCTACAGTAGCTGAAAGTGTAATCTGTTGATGTCAATATATCTGATTTTGTTGCAGTATTTATTTGTGATATCTGCCAATGAAACACAAAAAAAAGGTAAAATGTAAATTTGCTGAGGCTGGTACCTTTGAAGATATGACCCTTCACAATGTACTTTGATTCCCAAATGCTGTATCTTTTGCGGAGTCAATTTTTATCCTTCTTCTTTTAATTTTTAGTCTCATTTTGCGAATGTGGTGTATCCTGGTATGAAAGCTTTAAATGTACCTCTGAAATTTTGTTTTTATCCCTTTTGAATTCTTTTCAAGTGGGTATCCCATGAGCATGTGACTAAGTAACATTTTTTTCTGGGCATGTGATCTAAGTTTAATGAAGGAACTTGTCTTCACAACTTTTAGAGCTGTAATTACAACTTCTGAAATGGTAAATGTTGAATTGCATTAGAATGATGTGCTTGCTAATTTTTTTAACAGCTAATATCTAGTGCCTCCAGGGCCTGAAAAATATGATTTTTATCCACTTGTCCCCGGACAAGTAGCCTCTATTTTCTTACTTGTCCGTAGCAGAAACCCACTTGCCCTGAAAATTTTCCAAAAAAGGTTAATTTTGCTCTTACCCGGATTGTGGGACTTCTCCTACGGTACAATGGTTTGTGACAAATTGGTGGTATTTACAGTTTTTAATTGTTAAAAAAGTACATTACCATAATGAAATTAATTTAATATGCTTTCGTCGTTTATGGGAATTCTTGCAAGTTACTGAATTAGATGTGTTAACAGAAATAAAAAAGATGTTTCATTACACTTATGACTTCGAAACTAGAACTGATTGAAGAAAATAGTCTAATGCACACATTTAACATGGTTTTTTATTCACTACCGCTGTAAAAAGTTCACTTTATTTTTATAATTGTCCAAATGATTGATACTTTTTCATTAAAATTACGAAAAAATAGGTTGAAAACACTAAATATATGAGAGGAACTCCTTTATCAAATAGCAATAGCAACTTGCCATACCACTGTTTTGACAAGCTGGGTGGCTTTTGTTAAGGTCCACTACAATCAAGATAGAGGGTCTTGACCATATACATGTAAGGATTTCAGCATGGTGACCTTTTCAAACTTGCTGTGTACAATCGAAGAGTTGCGTGAGACTCCTGGAGAACAATCTGATGGCAAAATCTAATTTGAAAGACAGGGATATAGTGCTTCAACAAAATTTTGGAGTTACTGATATTTTTAGGTGAAGTCGTGAGCTTCCGGCACACCAAATACAAGTGTAGTAAATTCCGTTTGATGCACCGTGCAGTTTGGCTCGAAATTTCATTCTCCGTACACTGTATTACTAGCTAGCAGGTTAGTGGGGTAGAGTAACCATGGTTGTCAATAAAGTTTGCTTTACTGTTTCACTGTCCAAATTGTTTGGTTAAAAGTTAGTTGTTCATTTTAAAATGATCAAGGCTTCCACTTCAAACATCATTGTCTGGTTATTATCTCATTACATTTTACCCGTAAAATGAGTGAAGAAGTACGTGGCCCGGCATTTACCCCAGGGTCCAGTGGGCTAGTGGACGCACATCGACTTGCTCATACCATGAATCGCAAACTGTAACAGAGTAACTGATTTCCCTTTAGTGTGTCGGTTGAGACGAAAAAAATAGGCCCTGATTTTAGTGCGTCCCAGTGACCCATGTCTAGTACTTTTGGGGGACATCGTTTCTAATTTTGCGTCAAAAGACGCAAGAACGCACTGTGGGCAAAACACTGAGTTGGCTCTGAATTTTCTGCCCGCGGGCAAGTGCGGGCTAGTTTTGTACTGGTCCGTATTAGAAATCAGTCTGTCCCAGGCATCGGGCAAGCGGATTTTTCAGGCCCTGGCCTCATTTCTATATATCTGTTCGTTGTAAAACATTAAAGGTAACACCTAGTTTTTCACAAACCTGAAGTAGCAGTACACCCTGGCAAGGGTCTTCCAAGCCATTGTCCATTGAGACACTCTCTTCTGTTTGGCTCATGGACAAGATCAAAACCACTATCACATGAAAATATAGCCACTTGATGTCCATCTGACCAGCCTATAATTACATGACCATTCACAGGTTGGTCAGGAATTTCACACTCATCTGAAATGAAACACAAAAAGAAGATATTGTTTATTAAAATAATTGATCATCAATAATGACAGTCCCTGCTGACCATGAGTCATTTATCAATAATTGTTGACAACTTTTGACACTCTACCTACAGTACAATGAAGGGCACACAACTATGCAACTAGGGTACAGTGTATATGTAGACTCCATATTACCTTGTCCTTCATTTTTCATGAACACATCAATCAGATAAATATGTTCATTTTGGTTTCGCAAAATAAATTACCATATCTACCATATATGTATGATTGCTAATTATTCTTGTGACACATTTGAATTTTATTATTTGAGGCATATCTGTTTTATGACTTTGAACATTAAAATTTCATGAAATGGATGCATAGCAATCTTTAATTGTACTGCAAAATAAAGAGATGATGTTTCATTTTGCTGTGTTTGAATAACATGCAATAAGTCATATCTGTGCAATGAATATGAGGACATGAGGATATCAAACAGGTATATACTGCAGCTTCATTATTTCTGTTCTTCCTGGTTATCATGGACTTTATAACGACAGGTTCAAACAGATTTGTTACAAAAACTACGGGTAGCCCCCCACCTTGCTGACAGACTGGAAGTCTGGCCTCTGTGGCTGGATAGGACAACGGAAATCTCCTCCATTGACCATCAATACATTTATGTTTTGTATCTCCATTTGTTGGCCTATAACCATCTGCACACATAAATTCCACCAATGTATCCTCTTCAACTTGATTAGTGTTTGCAAGATTTGAGTCTGTGAGTATCAAAGGTAGCTCAATCCTAGGTAGTACACATGGTGCTGAAAAGCAATACAGTCATAAATTAATTTAAATAAATATGGACTTGAGCAGTGATTAGTATTTGAATCAAAGTAAGACTTTCATGGCCGCCGTGTCATATGGCTGTGATGATGATAAAACAAAACAATGTATTATCAAAAAACATTTTTTCTGGAACTTAAACAGTCCACGGTACTTCAAATATCAAATATGACTATTTCTGACATGGGTACATCTTGATTTTCTTTCACAAAAAAGGCAGTGTGCAAATTTCATCATCATTTGCATAAAACATAAAGCAGAGATGTTTAAGAAACTGTAAACTAACTTTGAAAATACGGCTAGTTTTCAATCGGGTTCGAACCCACAACATACGGCATCAGTCGCCTAGCGGAGAGGCCACAGAAAGCTGTGGGACTAGCATTTTAGGGAGAAAAGTTTTACTAGAATCTGTTCACATCTTAACTGTTCCTGACATAGAAAAAAAATAGTGTCGATGACACGCACTCCAAATTTACAAAATTACTCAGTACCAGTACACACATAACCTTGCATTCCTACAGAATGGTTATTAAGAAAATTCCACCGCAAATCATCTTATACTCCTGCAGATATGAAATCCTTCACCTCATAATGACCTAGGCATCTAATTTGAAAGTAATGGGATAAACAGTTTCTAAGAAGATTTTTTCGATTAAAAAATGGTTAAAAGCGCCCAAAAATACAAATATGCAAATTTTAAATTTTGGTTATCCCTAGGAACCTGTACATCAAATTTTTAAATAATCAGACCATTGGTTTCAGAGAAGAAGACTTTTTGACAAAAAAATGGCAAAAATAGAGAAAAAATTCATCAAAAATAGAAAACAGCCAATATTGGCAACGAATCAATACAGCCATATGAATGTGGCTTAAGGTAGCTAAAATCCAAGTAGGACAATGATCAGATGAATAGTTCCTGAGTTCTTGATTTTTGACCATTTTCATCTTTTTCTGTCTTATTCACATATGTACAAGGCTGACAGGTTCATTTGAACAAATGAAACATCTACACCACATATGCAGGGCATAAGTACACCAAAAATAGCATCAATGACACTGTGCTCACATTTGATTTCACGGGTAGAGCCAGAGTGAGTGTATATACATTATTTAATAGCTTTTATACCGGTAGACCTTCAGCTTGTGATATTATAGTCAAGTGCATTTAAAAAATGTTGATGTGCTGTCCATTGAAATATGAAATGTTCGGCAACTGTTGTAACTGTTGATCACACACACTTACACAATACCATGCAACCTAGAATATCATAATTAGTGATACAGGCTGCCATACCAAAGTACAGATGTCTTCTTTATATTATTGTATTGCACAGAATTAATGTGGACAATCTTTGGTCTCTCTAAGGTCTATGGTTGCACAATAGGAAACTATTAACCATAACGTATAATAACGAGCATTCTTTGGAGCTTCCACTGGTAATGATGCTGCCACACCTAATTATAATGGTATATCCCAAACTGCCATCCACTTAAACAAGTACGACAGTGTCATAGACAAACAGGAAACTTCCAAGCAAAAACCTATCAAGGAGCATGTTACATCACACATGTACATCTGTTTTAAAGCCCTTATTCTAACCAAATTTAAAAGCATCAAAATAAGGAATTGTGTGTTAACACAAATCCAGTTTGTAAGTCCACGGAGCTAGGCTGCCTGCAGAACAACATGTCCTGAAGTCACTTTGCATTGCTGACGTAGACATCTTATACTGGTTATCTATCTACTCATCTGCTGACGTAGACACTTAGCATCTGCTATCTAGCTACCATCTTTCTTGCGCACGGCACTTGACCTAATCCTTGCTGCAAGCTTCTTGTCCAAGTTCATTCATTCTAGGCCATCAGGCTGTCTGCCAAGCTATTACAACACTCCCTGCTGCTCGTCTCTAGTCACTCCCGGTCTCCTTTCATTCCCGTATCTACCGGACCACAGCGCCGACAATGCCTCCTCGAAAACGAACCAAGAAGTCTACGCCGCGCGTAACGCCGTACGTTCGTCCAGTGACCCGTGCACGATCTTGGACGCGAGGGGCGTCGTCCACTCCTGACCTCCCCGTTGCCGAACAAGGTCAGACTGCTCCAACTGCTCCAGCCACCGTAGCGACGGCTGCCCACGGTCTCCCACAACCTCAATCAGCTGCCGTTACCATACTGCAAAGCGAAACTCCAGTATCAACAAATCAAGTACCACCTCAATCGGGAGTCGTGACGATGGAAATGTTTTCCGCCCTACAGACTTCGATGGCCAACATGGCCGCCAACATGGCCAACATAGCAAATCTACTGCAACAACGCCCTCTCACCGACCTGCGGGGAGAAGCCTTCACTTCCGGCAACAACAACAGCCCCCAGCAGAACCAAGATGGCGGCGCCCAGGCAGCTCATGATCCGCCCGTTCAAGCGACCAACCCAGGGCTAAACACGGTTGCGCTTGTCTCGAACTTTTCTCCCAACAACCTCCTCCAGGGCCGCGGTATACCATCCGAAAGACTGCCAAACGTCGAACTGGTTTCACCTGCTATTCGCCGCGATATTCTTTCAGGTAAGGATATCAATCTTGCCTGCTTACTCATACCCGGCTACAATTACCAAGATGGCGAACGACATATCATCATCGGCAACGAAGCCCTGTCTCTGAAACCTGTCCAGGACGGCAGAGTAAACAGACCTCTCACCATTACTGAATTCATTCAAGCTTTCACCGTCTATAAAAACGTCATGTGTGAGGCATTCCCTAATCGTCGAACAGAACTTGATGCATACGTCACGGACATCGTTGGCATGTCAAAACGTTTCAGCGGTTTCGCCTTCTACGAATACCACCGCGACTTTTCCGCCAAGGCGGCCGCACTCCTGTTAAATCATGGCATCAAAGTAGACTGGGGAGTTCGCGATTCGCTCATCTACACCTCGACATTCTCCGGTCTCAAGGCCAACCTTTGCAACGTCTGCAATAGCGCAGTGCATACCACCGAAGTCTGCCCGTACCTCGAGAGTAAGAGACCAAACAGCAATCCCATAAGGTTCCAATCGCCTTCATCGACCGTCGATAGAAGCGGAAGAAGACGCGTCACCTACCAGGGTAAGGAAATCTGCAATAACTTCAACTCCCAGCCTGGTTGCAAACGAAGTAACTGTGGTTTTTCCCACGTGTGTTTGGTATGCTACTCATCCGATCACTCATCAGCTCAAGGAAAATGTCGACCTAAAGACCAAGCTAACAGAGCCTGACTGCACGATATGCCATCCACATTTAACGCTGACACTTGTGCACCATCAACACCAATTAATATTGGCACCCTTGCCTCCGAACTTTCAAATCACCCCGACAAAGGATTCGTCAAGTACCCAGTGTTTCCGCTGCCCGCTCGCCAAATCGCAAATGCGAGAAAAAAGTAGCGTTTGGTGAGAAGATTTTGGCAAAAGTTAGCCAAACTTGCGAATCGAAAATTGCACTATGACGTCATCACTTTGTCTGTCCGCGCGCACATGTCCTGCATTCAACTTGAGACGTAATGCTTTATCTCTGTGCATCCCCGACCTTATGCGTCAGGAGATCATATTTGTAACGCATAGAGTATGAATAAAATTGTAACGAAATAACTCACAAATCAATAGTACTGCATGTAAGCTTATATCATGACTAGTTGACTAAACTGTTGCGAAGTTTTGGGTTTGACTAAGCGCAATGTGTTCCTACAGATAACTCCGTGCATGTGACAGCCAATGTATGTCATCGTCAACACTGAATTGAAGGATCATAGAGACGGTGAAACTAAGCAAAAACGGCAAACTTTCCTTTTTGACTTTGGCTGCTCCACCAATATGGGGGGAACCATCCCTACAACACACATTCTAAGCGCAAGTAAAGCTATGAAATGGAAAGAAAAATTATGATCAATGTAGGAAAGTCGACCGTGAATTTGGAAAGGAAGGTAGCGGCATGCATGGTCAAAAGCATACACATGGCATTTTTTAGAACGTAGAGCGAGTAAGGCACTCCTGAATAGCGAAAATGTTCGTGGTGTATTGCTGCCAACAAGAAAATACCTTTACTGGCGTTAGAAACTTGTGTGAATTGGCTTCCTTAAATATAAATTCGCGGCAATTTTCAGTGTATCACGGACCGTGGTGTATTGTGACGTGACATCGTATACAGACTTTCAGAGAAGCCCTCGCTCGTCCGCCGAGTTGGCCCAGTTCCGCGTTCACATCGTGCAAATAAATACGCAAAGTCTTGTCGCGATATTTGAGCATTTAACTTGATCGTCAGTGAAACAAAAAGATGTTTCTCCATATCAAAAGGGTATATATTTGATATTTTACGGTTCTGTTAACATAATAGACGTGAACATTTGGATTTATGATCCGTGATTTCCGCGATCCATGGCATGATTGAAGCTGGCTGTGAATACACACTGACGTCTTTGATGATGACCCCTGACCCAGGCGCCATTGATACGCTGTGCGCTGTCCAAGCTTCGCTTGCTAAACTTCAAGCGTAAAGCAAATGTATTGGAAGTCTAAAATGCACATATTTCTCAAGTCTGAGAGTATTTTACTTTCGAACTGCTACGAGAATGGATATCTGATTCGTTTGAAAAAACTAGTATGCTGAACCAGGTTTCGTGCCGTTGTCTGTAGCGACAGTACAGTATGGCACGATAGCAATTTCAGGTTTGTTACTGAATATAGTTGCATACCCCTAACTTTGGACAAGTGTCACTTGAAATTCGGACAAATTTTATGTTGTATGTGTGGCTGATGTTGACACCTTGTAATCTGAACCATAAATTGGTGTTACTTTTAGTATCCATAGTAGCACTAACAAGGTTTATTTCCGTCATTCTTACGGAAAATGCAGACAAATATTTATTTTTGCATATTAATAAAAAAAGAAATGACATCATTTGTGATCAGTGGTATCGGCTTGGCTAATTGAATATCTGGTTTGGCCAATAATTTTTTAGGGCTTCTAGCCAAATTTGCTACAAGATTTTGGAACCCAGGGGAAACACTGAGTACCTGCTTACAGGACTTTCTGAAGGATTTAACACAGGCCTACGCTGTCAACTTTCCTCACCGCTCATCTGTCGCAACCTTCTCTCAGCCCGACAAGATCCGGATTTTGTGTCGCACCAAATTAACTCCGAACTGCCAAAGGGCTATCTTATTGGCCCTTTCACCACACCACCATACGCCATTTATCGCTGTAGCCCGCTAGGTATCGCAGAAAAGAAATACTCAGCCACTTTCATGGGGGTCTCTCCGTCCAGTCTGTTTGACTGTCCTCCGCTTGGGCCGTCCATTGCATGTACCCCCACTCAAGAAGGTGATCTCCACCGGCCCGGTGGAACCACTTTCACTTTCGGCTTTCCAAAGGTCTGCAAACACAACTTTGCAACCCAAACCTTTGCCCAGGAAGCAGACTGGCGGAGACCCCTCACCCAATCTTTGAGTTATTTTGTGCTTAGTTTTGAAATGGTTTTTGCCTAGATTTTTACTTTCGTAGTTTTGCTTGACATTGTATTTTTCCGTAGTTAGGTTATCACTGCTTTGTATTTGTCCACTGTCGCTTATTAAATTCTTTTAACACCATATCCTGTGGAGCGTTGTGTGCTTACAAACCAGGGATTTATATAGAAGCCATTACTTGACTTACACAGACAAAAAATTCCAAATATACAATATGACAATGGAAAGAAACAACAACCTTTCATACCAAATTTCCAAGCATTTTTTTCATAAAAAAATTGTCATATTTACATGTAAAGATGTAAAAGTTTATGATTAGTATTAAACCTGACCTTGTTGGATTAAGCACAAAAATTCAAAATTGCCGATTTCAACCTAATTTCAATAGATCATATTTACATAAAACCTAGGAATGTGTTTACTAAATATCAAAACAATCAGACTAGTAAATTTTGAGAGAAAACAAATTTTTTTGACCAAAAATGGCAAAAATTGCCCATTTTCAACCTAATTTTAATATATTATATTGAGATAAACCTTAGGAACTTGTATATCAAATATCAAAGCTGTCAGATCAGTAGTTTTGGGATAAAAAAAATTTTGACTTAAATTGGGAAAATTGCCCCAAATTACAAATATGATAATTTCAATACAAACTTGCCTGAGGTCATCTCGAGGAACACAAATACCAACTTTCAAAGCAATTGGACAAGCGGTTTCAGAAAACAATTTTTGACTAAAAACGGCAAATATTACTCTTAAAATACAAACATGCAAATTTCATCCCAATTTGTAGATACATAATTTAGAATATCTATAGGAACCTGCATACCAAGTTTACACCCAATCTGACCAACGATTACAGAGTTAAGCAATTTGAAGGATTTTTCCTTTTTCTCCCTCATTTGCATGTTTTTGACACTGATATGTTCATTTGAACAAATTTACATCTCCGCCCCTAGGTGCACCTGTACACCAAATACTAAGATGGCAGGCGTTGCGGTTTAGGAGTTTTTATCAGAACGGACTAACAGACATACATACATACATGCAAATAGGATGCAAATGAACTGATTCACCTCATAAGATAACCTCTCTTTGGTATACATATACTAAATATGAGCTAAAAATCAGCTCAACATGTGCAGAGATTCACAAGTTTTTGATCTAGACGGACAGACAAACATACATACCATACATACATACAGACAGAGAGACAGACAGACAGACAGACATATTATATACAGACATTTTGAAAGAATTGGTTAAGGTATATCTGCATGAAGGTTCTGAATGTGAAGAAAACATAAAATGGCCACCTTGCTGCTTATATGATCGTACCACAAAATAAATCGACATGCATATGTACTTAGTACCATGTGCACATTTGAATGAAATTGGGTCAGGCATAGCTGAGTAACAGCTGTGGATAGACAGAAACCAATCTAGTGGTCACCTGGCACTTCATCCGCAGGGAACTTATAATATCAATCGACACGGGCAAAAAATGAGTAAAAAAACATACATTTGATAAGCAGAACATACCATTCAAACATCTTGGTGAGTTTGGTTCAAATGACCCAAACTGACAGCACACTCTCCCACCAGCTGGGTCAAGTACCTGATCACTATCATCACAATGAAATGATATGCACTCTCCAGAGTCAAGATAGTTTCTTCTCAAATTATCATACTGGACATCAGCATGTAGCTGGCATGTAGCTGTGAAAAAACAAAACAATTTTTTATGTGTTCTTGATAAACCAAGGATGGACACAAAGTCATGAGATGAACAAAATGGACATGGGGCTATATGCTTTTAGAATTCTTTTTATTTTTGTGGAAGAAGCAGTGTTTTCTCAAGGTTTTTCTCACAAGGGGGAATGTTGTACCTGCTTGAAATTTAGGGAGAGATTTGGTTCTGATTGAGGGGAAGTATAACAAATTATGGAAATGAAGATTTTCAAGGAATTAGCAAATGATTGCTATTGTGTTGATGAAAAAAAACCAAACTTCTTTCTCTCTTTTTCCATCCAGTAAATTTTGAATATATTAGAGCCTACACAAATCATTCACACTTCAGTCATTTCAGTTCGAACAGAGTTTTGTAATCTGGAGGCAGACACCAGTTGATAGTCATTCAGCTGTATCACATCCTAATGCAAATAGGAAGCTTGTATCACTTTACTGTGGCTACAGATAGTGGATTACATCTTGAAGAAGTATCAAAAATAGGTTAGAACTGCAAATAAAGAGATACATAGGTGTGTTTTTTCAGATCCTAACGACCATAAACACTGAACAACAAAACAGATTGTAATGGATTCCATTGTGCTTTTAATTGTAAATTATTATTCAATAAACTGGGCTAATCATTGGGGACCATGCTTCCAAATCACAATATAAAATACATTCTTGCATACCTGGCACACAGTTTGGAAAGTTATTCCTCCAGTTACCATAGGAACAACTTATTGTTAAACTTGTTGATAACCTTCTGCCTTGTATTTCATAGCCATTATTACAACTATACGTTACCGAAGATCCATGGCTTATTTTAGGATGGTCAGGGTTAATGGTGATATGATCTTGTCTTACATCCAATGGTACTTGACAGGATGCTAGAAGGTGGAATAAGACATTTTAATCTTCACAAACTTATAAATTCAAATATTCAAACATCGTGTCTTGAACTAAGCACTTCTTTGAATATAAACTCTTAGTAATTTAAAAACAGTGATTTCACCACTTGTCATAATATAACGCTTTCATCCCAATTTCGCTTAAGAGCACTCCAACTTTGGAATAGGTCTAGAATTCAGAGGAGCATTCCAACTTTTGAATAGCTCTGGAATTAAGAAGAGCACTCCACTTTGGAATAGGTCTGGGATTAACAAGAGGATTCTAACTTTGGAATAGCTCTGGAATTCAGAAGGGAATTCCAACTTTTGAATACGTCTTGAATTCAGAAGAGCATTCCAACTTTTGAATAGGTCTTGAATTCAGAAGAGCATTCCAACTTTGGAATAGGTCTTGAATTCAGAAGAGCATTCCAACTTTGGAATAGGGCTGGAATTCAGAAGAGCATTCCAACTTTGGAATAGGGCTGGAATTCAGAAGTGCATTCCAACTTTGGAATAGGGCTGGAATTCAGAAGAGCATTCCAACTTTGGAATAGGGCTTGAATTCAGAAGTGCAGTCCAACTTTGGAATAGGGCTGGAATTCAGAAGAGCATTCCAACTTTGGAATAGGGCTTGAATTCAGAAGTGCAGTCCAACTTTGGAATAGGGCTTGAATTCAGAAGAGCATTCCAACTTTGGAATAGGGCTTGAATTCAGAAGAGCATTCCAACTTTGGAATAGGGCTGGAATTCAGAAGAGCATTCCAACTTTGGAATAGGGCTGGAATTCAGAAGAGAATTCCAACTTTGGAATAGGGCTTGAATTCAGAAGAGCACTCCAACTTTGGAATAGATTCTATTCCAAAGTTGGAATGCTCTTCTGCCAAAGTTGGAATGCAGTTCTCAACTGGAATTTCAGAATCATTTGATGTTGAAAGTGTCATTTGATATTACAATCAAGTCTTTTCTTCTATCTTGGCCTTTTTCGATCATCAAATTGTTGATAGGATTGTTGATAAAAATTGGCAGTGGTAAAATTTGCGAGTGCATGTATTTAGCTCATTACCCACAACTATACTGATTTATTTGACATCTGAAAAAGTGTCAATGCAGTGAAGTATTTTATGATGAAAATTTCATTTTCAATGACATATTCCCAACATGGCTAATGATTTTGGAAACCATTGAAAGAAATGATGGTGAAGTGATATTGTTCAACAGATGTTCAGAAAATAGTGGAGGAAACATTGTATTGATGTATATGTTCAGTTGATGTGATGTATGAATGGAATTAGGATGGTAAAGTTGAGATGTTTGATCAAAAGTAACATTGTAATATGGTTATATGAAGTCTGAGTGTTGGTTTGTGATATGATGGATATAAGTGGACAAATGTAAACTTTTTTATTTAATCCATCATCCAACAGGTGAATGCCTTATTATGGGATGAGGTACCAATAACCCACTAGCCATGAAGTCTGAGTGTTGGTTTGTGATATGATGAATATGGGTGGACAAATGTAGCAGTCCCTAGGGTCTGTAGGTATTGTAACTTTTTCAAAATTGTTGACCTGGCAATGTATGAATCTCAGTTTTACAAGTAAGAGAGTTAAACATGAATGACTTAAACTTGGCACAAAGGGAAATACAGTGCTGACAATGTAACTCCTTTATTGAAAATGGATTCAGATTTGCACTAAGATCCAGCGTATTTCATTGTCGTATTGGGGCTAATGTTCCTGTAACTGTAGTTCACTTTAACAACACAATCATAAAAACAAACAAAACTGCATTTCACAAAACTGTATACAAAATATTTTAACTCAGAGGTGTTTTGAACAGTCATGGTGAAAGTCACGAAATTTCAGAATAGGACTCAGAGTTTTTCACTGCAAACTTCCAGAACTGACATACATGCGGTCAATTCTTATTCAGTACAACAATAAAAAACAAACAAACATTTTGTCTGGTACAACACCTGACATATTGTAGCTCATTTTTTTATTCATTAAAAACCATCCAACAAAAAAACATGGCTGTCTGGCAGTTGGATCATATTGCTAATAATTTATATCTAAATGTAAGTTACAGTGTGTTGTCCTTGTGCAAAGTTTCACAGACATTAGGAAAAACTTGTCTGAGTACTAGCTGTAGACATAAAATAAAGGAAACAAAATGGCCATCATGCAGCCATATTGGATTAGATGACACAAAACATTGACATGCATTATATATGACATAGGGAGTAATCCTATGTCATACATCTCAAAGAAATCTCTTAGGGAAGTACCTCTGAGAAACTTGCTTGAACGGACAGATGCTGGGACTCAACCAAATCTACAAGTGCTCCCTAACTATGTCTGTGGGGACTAAAAACATGGGTGAAAAGTTCTACAGTGGTATTTAACTTTGAGCACAGTAAATATAAATTATCTGATTCCATCTGGTATTGACAGACTCATACAACAGTGACAATGAAATGAACTAATTGATGTACTTCTTACCGGGTACACATGTGGGTACCTCATTAGACCATGAACCAAAGAGACATCGAACTTCTTCTGATCCACTTAGTTCATAGGATTGACTTGAACATCCAAATGTAGCTACAGTTTCATGAGGATATCGGCCAAGTCTAGTATCTGCATTATAGTTAACTATTAAATGTGATGCACGGCTTATACCCTGACAGGCCTCTGAAACAAAGCATAAACATGTAAATGAGCTTAAGAAAGGGAGTTGAATAAAAGGTCCAATAGACAGGCGTGTGGATAAGAGCAAGGAATTGAACGAAAGTTACAACAGACAGGGTGTAGATAAGAGCCAGGAATTGATCAAAAAGTTACAACAGACAGGGGTGTAGGTGACAGCCAGGATAGGCCAAAAGGTACAATAGATGGATGGACACACTGACTCAACCAAATCTATAAGTGCTCAGGATAGAACAAAATGTACAACAGATGGGTGTAGATGAGAGCCAGGAATTGAACAAAGGGTAAAATAGATGGGTGTAGATGAGAGCCAGGAATTGAACAAAAGGTACAATAGACAGGAGTGTAGATGATAGCCAGGAAATGAACAAAAGGTACAAAAGATAGGTGTAGATATGAGCTAGGAATTGAAAAAATCATTGATAATGACATAGTCCTCCCTTGTAATTGGGGATTTGTCACTGGAAGTGACTAAAAATTGAAGTCAATATGATGCGCATGAAACAAGGCATGTGGGTACCAAAGCCCTGTCTGTGACTGATGCCCTTATTGGATTGGATTGTAAACAAGTAGTGGCATAGGGTTATGTCCTTTTACCAAGTTGGACAGAATTAGGCATGTCATGCCCTGGCTTTTTAAATGTCAAAATTCAACTTATATGCAAGAAACTGATCAAAGCGTGTCTGAGTTATGGCTCTTGACATAAAAAGGCATAACACCAGATGTGAACCAAATATGGCCTAATGTTGAATACAGAAGAGACTTCCTATAATTAGCTATTGATACTGCTAAAATCAAAACGCCTTAAAGTTTCTTGACTGGTAAATCTTTGTATGATCAACATTTGTAGCAAGTGTTATCAGATTTAGTGCAGTCATTCAGAATATAGATCTCTAATTACAAACATTGTTTCCCTATTCAGCCAAGGTCATTAAATAAGTCAATAAATAATTTATCAACAGGATGTCACTTTTCAGTTTTACACACGCAACTGGAAGATCGATATCTGTACCATGTATCATAAAATTTGATGCAGGATTTCTGGACGTATCACACTAATAAGGAAAAGTCATTAAATATGCAAATTAGAAATTAATTAACATGATACTGATAAATGTCCTTATACACAGTTAGAGCAACATGAGCTCAACATCTATACCAAGTTTCAAAAAATCTGATGAAGTATTTCTTGACGTATCAGCCTAATTATGAAAATTCATTTAAGCAAATATGCAATTAATTGACATGGTATGATTAATGTCTTTGAATGCTACTACAACACTTTGAGATCAATACCTGTACCAAGTATCATCAAATTTGCTGTGGTATTTGTAGACATATTTCCTTAATTACAGAAATTCATAAAAAATGCAAATTAGCAATTCCATGAAATGATCCTGCAAAATGATTTTGCACACAGTAACAGCTTTGGTACATGAATATCTGTACCAAGTTTCATCAAATTGCTGTCATATTTCTAGACATATTTCCTTAAGTACAGAAATTCATAAAACATGCAATTAGCAATTAAATGACAAGATCCTGCTCACTGTCTTTGCATACCATTACAACTCTAGTATATCAGCATCTGTACTACCGGATTTTTCTGAGAGTACGCCCACTCGAAAAACCGCCCATGGGCGGTTATTTGGGGGGTGGGCCGTTATTAAGAATTTTAAATTTCATCTCAACCTTTGTCTACGGCATTTCAACTTGACTCCCCTTGAAAAAATTACCTACGCAAAGGTCAAAAAGTTTTATATAGCGTACAAAATAAAATAAGTTACACTTCTAAGATAATTACTTCGGCGATATATGTCCGTATCCCCCTATTTATGCTACTAAAATGCAGGTGGAATGATCCAGAAGAACGCAAAGTCAACGTTAGAGTTTGCCACACAATGCCGACAATGATTGACAGATGATGCAGGTGCCAGGAATTTTCCATTCTGCACGATGGGGATTATGAAATTAATAAAATGACTATCATAAAAAATAACTCTGTTTCATTATTTTTTTATTTAATGTACATCATTACTTTTCAAGTTTTTTTCGCTTTGATACAAAAATCTGATGATTTTCTTCGCGTAAATTTGTTGCATTCACAAACGTAACAGTAGTAGTAATCCCTAGTAGAAATGGTATGATCCACAATTGTTTACGATTATTGGCCTCTTTGCGTGCAACGAATGTGAAACACTGTATCTATTTTCACACGTTCGATACTTACAAACTAGGTCAACCTTAGAACACGTGCACACGTCAAAATCTGATCGATGATTTTCTTCGCTTAAATTTGAATGCGTTCGACAAACCATGGAGGTAGTAGAGAAGGAGTCACAACTGAGATAATTACGTTTATTACTATTGTGCACCATTGGTTTAATCCCTTTATGTCCATTGTTTAACACCCCTTTCCCGCCATCTGCGTTGCCGACGGTACCTTCGCAACCAAACCGAGTGAAATTAACCCGGGTTTGCTAATGCGACTCAGTTTCTCCACAGTGTCATAACGCATGCGCAAAGACTGTATTTGCGTAGCTTGGGTCAAGTGCGTCATAGACCCGACACGTTCCATCCACGAAAAGTGAAGTTACAAGGAATTTAAGTTTTTCATTCTCAAAATCTTGGTAATTTTAACGTTGTGTTTTATATACTTTACATTCGATCGCAGGAACCTTTCCTTGTTAGAATGAAAGTTCTGATCACGAACTTTTCAATCATGTACAGAGTATGGTGCAGCGGACTGCAGCACTGCCGTGAGCGTGGGTTAAACTTGTAGCGTTTCCCGGGTGTTTACTGACGCGACGCGACGCCATAGGCGACGCTGCGACGCTTTGTTTCAATGCATCGTACGTGTTGTTTTTATATCGCGACCATTCATTAAAGTCATGGACGTAGCAGTTAAAAGCTATGCTTTCTTATTTAACCTTATCATTAATGCCAGTACAACATGATAAAACACGGCAAGAACCAAGAACTGGATTTGGAAAAAGTTGGCGTGTTAACAATGCTGCTCTACGATGTATGGCATTTTTTTTTTGTAATCGCAAGCTATCATCAACTCAGTCTCCGCGCCTTTGCAGATACAAAAGCTCCCTTCCTCAATTATCTGTTCCTCGACCTCTTTAACATCGTGTACATCAAAATCAGTGGAACGACTCGAACTTCCCGACGCGACGCTTGGACACGTGACGCCATGTTTGAAGATCTGTCAACTGCCGAGGGACGGCCGAAACACCCGAACAACCCCGAACGAACTTAATCTTGATAACTCCTTTATTTTTTAGATAATAATTGGCGGTAAATTTTTACCGAATTACGGCCCTGGGCCGTTATTTAGCTACAGGTGTGAAGCAGACAATGTAGCCATTTTCTGTTTAACGGCCCTGGGCGTACTCTCAGAAAAATCCGGTATGTTTCATCAACTTTGAGTGGGTATTTCTTGCCATAGAACCCTTATTACAAAAATTTATCAAATATGCAAATTAGCAATTAATTGACATGATCCTGCCAAATGCCTTTGCACAAAGTTAAAACTCTGGTATGTATACATCTGTAAGAAGTTTTATTAAATTTGAGTCAGTATTTATTGAAATATTAGCAGAATTATGAAAATTCATAATTTATGCGAATTAGCAATTGATTGACCAAATACTGACAAAGGCCTTTATGTGCTATAAGAGCTGTGTGTGACCAATATGTGTACAACGTTTCATCAAATTGTGCAGTCTCTTAAGAAACAGAGCTCTTTTTCAAAAATCACTAATTATTCAAATTAGCACTAATTATGCTTGCCACATCCAAAACAATGGACGTGCATATGTATGCTACAGTGTATTATCCTTGTACCAAGTTTGAAAGGAATTGGCTCAGACATGTCCGAGATATCTGCGTGGACAGACGGACGCACTGACCGACAGACAGAACCAAAACCATAAGTCCCCAGGACTTTGTCTGGGGACTAACAAAAGATACGATAGACAGGGGTGTACATAAGAGCCAGGAATTGGACAAAAGGTTCAATAGATAGGGGTGTAGATGAGAGCCAGGAATTGAACAAAAGTTACGATAGGCCAGAGTGTAGATGAGAGCCAGGAATTGAACAAAAGCTACAATAGACAGGGGTGTTGATACTTGCTCCTTTGTACAAACTTTTCTCTGATTGGAACATTTACTTCCATCCGTGCTTGCTACAGTATAGAACTGTACAAAGGCTCAGTGAAAGCAGACAATCAATGAAAGGATGAAAATAACAAATAGTTCAAAATATGACAAATTAATATATATATATATTATGAAGTGAAACTGTTTCATTGATGTAAATTACCGATAGTATCTGCTGATGATAATACTCTCACAGAAAATTTGTAGTTTTTCATACTTATCCCAATCACCAATATTCAACTCCATAATATACACTTTTTTGAAAAATATTGACAGAAGTTAGATGAAATGTTCCCTGAGAGTACCACTTTCTCTAAATCAAGAATAACACAGAATACATCACAATGTCAATAAAGAAGCAATTGCAACTTGCCTCTGTAAATCAAAACATTCTGATCTCACCTGGTGCCATGTGTCATTTCTAAACTAATATTTACTGGTTGCAGCAGTCACAAACAGTTATACATACTCTGCCATGTGCATCTGGTTTTTCGTATACACTATGTGTGTTAGGAATTCAACATGGAACCAAGTTTCCTGATCTCACCTACTGTATATTAATACAAACTTACATAGCATTGGAAGTGAGTGTTTGACAGAATACTCAATACCAATCAGTGCAGAAGCATCATGATATTATGGATCCAATTTAGTGACAAACTTAACTATGGCATTGCTGGCTAGTATAGGGAACCAAACACTATTAGACTGTACACAATGTGAGCCCATCTTTCTATTCAGGCAAAACATACTCATACAACAAATTATTTTGAGTCACTTTACGACCAGAGTGGGCTTAAAAATAAGTATACAATGATAGATGCTCACTGTGAAACAGACTCAAATGACAATGATTTAATAAATTGAATTTGCTAAATAGAGAAATGATTTCAAAAATATAATTGTCTGGACAGAGCAATAAGGTAAAGAAGAGTAATAAGGACAGAAAGTAAGAAATGTGATGCTGTATTTGTTAGATTTCTGTTGTTCAATAGCTCTTAGTATCACCTGTATCAGGGCCGGTAAGGTCACAATACAATGAAGCTAAGATTGTTACACACAGTTACAGGGAGTTACATAAGGAAGCTTATGTGACAACTGACACATATGGGGATAAGTTAGTGCATTGTTTTACCACATAAGATCCTAAAAAGTAAGTTATCAATGATAAAAAAATACGTTTCACATTTTTCCATCGCTATTAAAGCTGTAAGACCACTAGGGAAAATCGCTACATCACTTCCTTATATGTGCTAATTTATGTCATGTCAAAAATGTACAATTTTTAACTTCACCTGGTATGCATTGTGGTAGGTCATCCAACTGTCCCTTTCTGCACTGTACATATTCATTTCCATTGATTTCATATCCTGCATTGCACCGATAGCCAATATAGCCTCTTGAAGGAATGGTTTGTTGGTATGTAGAGGATATATAGTAAGCATTGTCCGGCAGGGCTGGTAATTGGCATGGTTCTAGAAGAGAGATCAATCTAAGTTCAGCGGAAAAATTCACATAAAAATATTTGATGTCCAAGAACTGTAGTTTTATTCAATTCTCATTCTTTGCTTTTGATATTATCTTGACATCACCATTTTCATTCAGAAGTAGTGTGTCTTTTAATCTCCTCTGCTAGTAAAAATGACCTGGTGGGGCTAATTCTATGACACCTGTTTTCACTGCAGTTTTGCAAAAGATTGCCCCAACTTTTTTGTGTATGCACCAATAACGTCTGTGTACATTGGTGAGGAACCAATCATGGGAAGTTTTGAGGATAGAATGAAATGATGAAAGTGAAAATACTTCGATTGACTTACGATTTTAGACTATCTTGAACCAAATTTCAAATGGGGTATGTTTTCCCTTGATATCATGGAAAAGTACTTTCAAATGAAGCAATCACATAATCTGTATGGAGGATTTGGCTGACTAATGATACCAGCATAGTTGAAATCAACAATCTCATTACCACTACTGTGATCAATACCAAGATTGCCTGATTGATATTTGTAGGCATTCACCTTTGAACCCATGTGATTGGGTGGCACATTTGAGTGCAGAGGTCGGTAGACGTGCAAAATCTTACTTTTGATGCTGAAATCACGCTAATGCTGGACATGACACCATGCATCATGGTTAATTTTTGGCAAATTTAAACTCCTTTAGTATTTTTTTTAAGGACGAATATGTAAAACTTTCTCAAATTTCTCTTTTTATTGCTGGGCTTACCATGCCCTAACTTTCTATAGCATTCAAAAGTTGTAAGCTACCGGTCTATCTGCCCATTTTAAACATATACTGAGGTATTCTGTTCAAAATTGCATTTATACCCACTGACCTTCAATGCATTGCTCTCCATTTGGAATCCAGTTTCCCAAGTGACATCTTAGTCTTCCACTATCATTGTCTATAAGTATTCTACCCTGAACACAGGTGACATCTGCATATGTGCCATGTGAATACAGACGATTTGTGTCGATATTGCTTGAATACTGTACATTTTCATAAATTCCATTTGCATCAGGAACACTGCCACATGGATCTAACAAATAATACACAATTACACATTTTAAAGACAAACATTTAATCTTAGGGTAGAATGCGCCTCAGGGCCAGAAATTCAGTCTCTCAAATTTTTACAATGTGTTTTCTGGTCTACCACAAGTGGGGGTTCATTTTAGAGCTCTTGGTGTAAGAAAGACTTTGATCGCCTTAGTTTTTTGAAAATCAAAAATTTTACTTTTCTTTATAGAGATAACACAAAACACGCAAATACGTATATGTGTGACAAAGTGTAAAATATGTCCTTGTACCCATTTTGGAACAAATCAGAGGATCTAGCCTCTGAGAAAAGTTTGTCAATGGCCACATGGACAGATACCGGTTTAGTTTGATTAGTGTCACAGGTTTTCACAATTTGATGATAATATTCATCTTAAAAATTATTATACTCCATTGAAGGAGGTTCCCTGGGGCTGAAATTTGAAAAAGTGACACTCAATGTCAAATGTGTAAGACACACAGACTATTGGATACCAGTATTACACAGAGACCTCGCACAAGACTTCACTTTCAGGGTTTGTGGCAAACAAGAAACAATGCCAAGTATTTACTTATTATATAATTTCTTTTACAATGTGAATGTAAACAGATAAAAATCTAACCAATATCATAAAATTGAGGCATAAAGGCAAAATATTTTGATGACAGAAAATTACTTAAGGTGAAGGACTACGAATTACGTCAAAATTAAGTTGTGGTGTCATTTTCTTGAAACTTTGCACAAATATTCTTGGAAGTTATGCAAGTGTAAAAATGAAATCAAAAACGGAGGTCACCACGCTCGTTTCCATGGAAACAGACCTTAAAATGGCGTAGTTAGAAATAAATAAAAATACCGCAATTATACGGTGTCGCTCAAATTTGATCAGAATTGGTACATACCAGTATGGGTACCAAAGATCAACAATGTATGTTGTTTCTATCTGTTCAGTGCAGGAAAATTCTACGTTGATGTTATGACAATGATTTCTGCACAGTACAACCAGAAAAACAACAAGAAATATTTAAACCAGAAAAATAAGAATGACAAAAGTAATTAAGGTCTGAAACTTTAGGTACTGGAGGTCAACTTTAGCAACATGCATAGCAGAAAGGCAGCTAGTCCCCCTTAGTTTGACCACAGACGGTCTTCCTCCCCTCTACTGTCTATGGTTTGAGCAGGTCTGTTAATATGTAACAGTTCATAAACAATGACAGGAAATGACTCAAGTCAGTGGAGTAAGCCTGTGTCAAGCCTGTTTCAGAATTTCGCTTTTTCTTACCTCATTTGCACATTTTTGACACTGATGTGTTCATTTGAACAAATTCGCATCTCAACCCCTACATCTACCTGTACACCAAATACTGAGACGGTAGCTTTGGCGGTATGGGAGCCTTTGTGTGTGACGGACATACATCCGCACATACCCACAAATATACAGACACAGACGCCACTTAGACTCATCATATAAGCTCTTTTTGGTATTTATATATAAAACCAAATATGAGCTAAAAATGATATAATTCACTTAAATAAAGAAAGCAATTATAAAAAGTTTAGCAAATGAGTTACTTTTAATAAATACCAAGACTTAAGATCCATATCTATCGAATGTATAGTTTTCATGATGTTTGTAAAGAGATTTTTACATTAGTATCGATTACAAAATGACGATATCGAAATTATATCACTACATGATTTTCGAACTTTTTCCTGTCGCTCTGAATGGTGTCATTTTGACCAAACTTGGCGAATAAAATCCTGACATAATACCAATTTGTTTACACTTTTAATAAAAGGGTGTCAGCGCGCTACTTTTTACAATATCTCCAGGTGAATGGGTAATATGCGCCACGTAAATGGGAGCGAAATGTTAATTTTGTCGCTCATATTGAATAAAAACCAGCTTCCTAGGGGGTCAAAATATGACAAGGTTATAGGTCACATGTATTTCTAAGAGACTGGGTCAAAAAATTAGGTAAAAGCGCAATTTCAACAATCACAGGTGATGTTAAATACATGCCCAACAAAATAACCCATTTGTGGCAGGCTGGAGTTAAATCTGCACAGAAACGTTCTAAAGCATGTGCGCGTCCGAATTCGTCGCACTTTACCTTAATAATTCACATCCACAAAAAAAAGGAAATTCATATATAATTTGCCTCTTGAAGTGAAGTGCAGAGGCACTATAGCATCTATGATTGCATGAGACTTCTATTGCAGTTGGAAAGATACATGGCAGTACTCAACAACTTGATAATAAGTAAACATTTGGGTGAAATATTAACCCATGAACATGACAATCACAATGGTGGATCATGGAAACACCTACAATTATGCTCATAATCCTGTTTATTGAGTGTTTCTCTGAATTAGTAATTACAAAAAGTATGAAAAAAACAAAGGTCAAATTCAACTTTCTATAATGGTTACATCGACCTTTGACATAGCTGTATGATATCGGATGATTCCATAGAAGACAGCTTCCATTTTTTCTTTGATCGCAGAGCACATGAAAGACTACCGGTATCTTACTTTTGCATGGTTGACACACAAACATTAATTTAGTTTGGCATAAAATTTGCCTTATAAATTTTTACAATTTAATGAATGTCAAAGCTTTGTATTTTTGCACTTCTCTGTTGAGAGTGACTTTTTGACCACCATAGAGTTTAGAAGTGAGCTACTTAAGGAAAACCATGGAGTAAATGAGAGCCACACCAACATTACTGGAGTCAAAAAGATAATACCTACCTTTTCAAGAATAAATAATTGTTTGTAAGTCGTTTTTTCACATTTGCATATCCTGATTATACAGAATCCTAGGACCACAAAATGACAATTAATATATCTACTACTTAACAAGAGTGTCTGGGATTAGTAACAATATATAAAGCAAAATACAATATCTAAAGTGAATCAAACTTCAGCTCACACTATTTGACCAATGATATATGCAAATTAAAGTGAAGAAAAGCAAATGAGACGAGCTTGCTTTGGTACTTAAAGGGAAACAGATGTCGGAACTAAGCCTGTGCTAGTTTCTTGTTAACAATGTATTTCGCGCATGATATTTAGATGCACCCCATCATCATAGCTGCAATATTTGAATTATACAATGTAGATTATGACAGACATGTTTTAACTTTCATTAATCACCATCTTACCTTGGATACAGCATTGCAATTGGTCATATGGGTCCCATATAAACTTTGACTGCAGTTCTGACGACTGTATCCCTTTAATGCTAGTAAGTTACCTGCCTACACCTTAAACAGACAACATGTCAGGACAAAAATTAACCTAACCTATGTGAGTAAACAAATGTCATTTAAAAAGCACTGCAATTATAGTAAAGCTCCTCCAGCAACAACTTTTGATATACAATGCATCAGTATTTTTGTTCTGTTGGATAACAGTTTCTTGCTCCACTACAATGATCATGTGGATACCCTTTTGGTATGCCTAGCATTTAACTCCAGTATTGCAGCCAGCAATTTTAAACCAGGGGACCCTGCGTCCCATTGCCGTCTATTTTTGGGGACATTTTGCACATTTTGGGGACAAAACACGTCAGTTGTCAATCAAATTTTTGTATTATAATTTCAGGCAAGTATTTGTAGCAGTATACCATGTATCTGCCACCAATCAGAGCTTTGTCTCAGACTACAACTAAGTGCAGCATTTTAGTTACTTTTAATCACAGCTTTGAAAGTATGTATAAGCCTCAAAATACTCTTGCAAAACAAACAAAGGCCACTGTCAGTATCAGCCAGGTAACCCACAGTACACGAGAATGCGGGACAATGGGTTCCGTTTTAGAGACTTTGTTGTAAGGGTGCGTCTTAGCTACAACATTGAAACTCAATGTCATCATTGATGACACAGTCCCCACTTGTTAATGGGTACTTTGATTTCAAGCCATCTTCATTAATTGGGTCTTTGATTACAAATATTGTGACACAGATGTTGCTTAATGATCGAGAGTGAATTCCATGGTGTTGAAAATGTAAAACCAATCTCAGCTGCAGTCCTAATTACAAAAAGGTCATTAAATGAGTCAATTAATAATTAATTGACAGGATATTGTCAAAAATTTTTGCATCCTATCGTAACATTGACAGATATTCACCTGTACCATATTTCATAAAATTTGATGCAGTGCTTCTGGAAATTCACCCTAAAAACAAAAATTCATTAAGTATATGCAAATTAGCAATCAATTTAAACGATACCAATGTGGCATTGAATTGTATTACAACATTGTGAGATCAACATCTGTACCAAGTTTCATCAAATTTGATGCAGTACATATAACTCTACTTAGAAAATTCAATAAATATGCAAATTAATACTTAATTAAAATGGCAATGACAAATATCTTTATTCACTGTTAAAGCAGTGAGAGTTCAATAATACATCTGTATCAAGTTTCATGAAATTCGATATATTATTCCTTGACATATCAGCTTAATTACAAATTCATTAAATATGCAAATCAGCATTAAAAGGGGCACTGCACCCAAGGCAGCATATTTTGCTCAAAAATCACTTTTCGCAAATATTAATTTAATTAAATTAATTTGTTGACTGAAGATTAAAAGATTGATTGGGTTCACCTTTTAGCATGTCAAGCAGTTGAAAGTTGTGTGATACAGAAGTGTTAACTTATGCGAATGTATGCAAATCACCCGATTTCCTGGCTTCTTTTTTCTTGCCAATTTCAAAATTCCCAAAGAATTTAACTCTACTTTGGCTGGGTCAAATTTACTGAAATTTTCACATTATTTATTTTAAATGCTACATAACAAAACAACTATTTTGTTTGGCAATAAAGTTCTTACATTTTGAATAAGAGGCATTTTAATTTTGCTATAATTGTTATTTTAATCACTGTTTTTGAGTGTCAACCTTGCCATTTTAGAATGAGGATAGATAATGCAAAATGGTTGGGCTTTTCTACATATTACAAACTCTTCTTTCAAGTGCAGTATTACATTTCAGAAAATAGCGTCAACTTTTTGACTTACTACATTTTTTTTTATCAATCCATCATCCAACGGGCGTTAGCCCAATTACAGGATGAGGTACGCATAACCCACTAACTCCCCCAATGGAGCACTGAGGAGTAAAGTGCCTTGCTCAGGGGCACAACACCGTGCTTGAGTCTCGAATTCACCGTCCTCTGACAGTGAGTCCGTTACTCTGGACCTACTACATATCACAAAACAAATTGATGTGCATGTGTATGACATAGGTCAATATCCTTGTATGTTTGAATGATATTGGTTGAAATATGTCTGAGTTGTGGCTCAAATCTGAACATGAAAAAGTCTAGACAAAATTAGGCCATAAATTCTAAGTTTGTTGGTTAAAATAGTAAGGTTAATGAGATCAAACACTTTCCTAAACTCTAGAAATATTATTTCAACTAATTGTTTTTTGTCAATTACAACACCAGGAATCCAATAGTGAAGTAAGAGCAGACTGGCATGAGTGTAAAGCTCTAAATTCATATTGTTTGCCATGAAATAGATTATTTTCTTCCATGATTATGGATACGTCACTTGAACACTTTAAACAAAACTGGTAAACCACTCACTGGTCGATAATTACTAGGGTCACTTAAACTCTGGATGAATTACTGCCCAATCTACAGTCTTTTCATCAAAACTGTGTTACAAGAATTTACTTTGCCAATAAACAAACTTTTGATGATTAACTGTTTCTATTTTTTCATGTCAACCACAATTTTGTATTCTGGTCTGGACTAGAATCCAAACAAAAACAATAAAACAGCATTTTCAATGCTGGGTTTAAAAACTAAATAGAGGATGTTTCAACATGTTTTTTTTTTAGTTAGGCCAAAACTTGCGATTGACAAACTAAAATGGCGTAAAAATCATCAAATGTACTGCTACTGTTTCTTTAGCTACTGTTGAATTCATGAATATTTTCCTATCAAAGTAAATGAGGAATGTTTCCACAAGGATACATTGAATACAGAATGATCAACATGGTTGATCCACATTACACACTGTATATTATAGAAACCTTTGAGATGAAATTTGCATTCTGCTTTCATTTTACAGTATAGATACAGTGGTTTGCTTTGAAGCATTGGCATTAGACGAACTGGACACATTGTCTAAATCGAGGCGTTGCCAACATTGTCAGGTGCAATTAAAAGCTGAGCGGTAACATGAGTCGATCATAAAAAAATCAACTCTGCAAAAGTTGAAACATTGTTTAGCAGGAGGCCAGGCGTAGTCTAAACAACACCACCAAATATGTCCAAGCACTGTCCAAGTCTTATCACTTGCTTTCAGGTGTAGTTGTTTTGACTACTCAATGACAATGTTTCAACTTTGGCAGAGTTGATTCACAGTGATCCACTTGAATTACTGCTGAAGCTGATAATTACACCTGACAGTGTTGGCAACACCTCAATTTAGACAATATGTCTACTTCACTAAAGCCAATGCTTCAAAGCAAACCACTGTAAAACAAACCAACAACTTATAATGCAATTATGTTTTATTAAATATCAATAACAACATCAGCACTAGCTCTTGTCAAATAGTCAGTTACACTAAAGAAGTCAATTTATTGGAAGTTATACGATATTATAAACAATGTTCATTTTAATATTCCAGACATGTTGTGTTTAATTATACAGACACTCTCAACCTTTTAATAAAAACAGACACTGCACCTTTCAATAATACAGACACATTCCACCTTTCAGTTAAACAGAAACTCCACCTTTCGATACAACAGAAACACCACCTTTGGATAAAACAGAAACTCCACCTTTCAAAAATACAGACACACTGCACCTTTCAATAAAACAGAAACTCCACCTTTCAATAATACAGACACACTCCACCTTTAAACAAGTCATCGTTGATGACACAGTCCCCACTTGTTAATGGGTACTTTGATTACATGTCCTCAGAGAGGATAGAGTCCTCTTCATTAATTAGGTCTGTGATAAAAATACTTTGATACAGATAGCGCTCAATGGCCAAGAATGACCTACATACAAGAAAGACCTACATATGTATGACATAGGTTAATGTCCTTGTACCAACTTTGAATAAAATCGTTTGAGATATGCCTGAGTATTATGGCTCTGTACATGAAAAAATCGTAACAAAATGGCCGCACGGCAGCCATATTGGATCGTATCACATAACAAATTGACATGCATATGTATGACAGTAGTCAATCTCCTTGTACCAACTTTGAATAAATTCGCTTGATACATGTCTGAGTATTATGGCTCTGTACATGAAAACATTGTAATAAAATGGCTGCCTAGCGGCCATATTGGATCGTATCACAAACCAAATAGACGTACATATGTATGACATAGGTCAATGTCCTTGTACCAACTTGGAATAAAATCGGTTGAGATATGCCTGAGTTTTGGCTCTATACATGAAAAAATTGTAATAAAATGGCCGCCTGGCGACCATATTGGATCGTATCACAAAACAAATCGACATGCATATCTATGACATTGGTCAATGTCCTTGTACCAACTTGGAATAAAATTGGTTGAAACATGTCTGAGTTATGGCTTTGTACATGAAAAAATTGTAATAAAATGGCCGTCTGGCGACCATATTGGATCGTATCACAAAACAAATAGACTTGCATATCTATGACATTGGTCAATGTCCTTGTACCAACTTTGAATAAAATTGGTTGAAACATGTCTGAGTTATGGCTCTGTACATGAAAAAATTGTAATAAAATGGCCGCCTGGCGGCCATATTGGATCGTATCACAAAACAAATCGACATGCATATCTATGACACTGGTCAATGTCCTTGTACCAACTTTGAATAAAATCGGTTGAAACATGTCTGAGTTATGGCTCTGTACATGAAAATATCGTAATAAAATGGCCGCCTGGCGGCCATATTGGATCATATCACAAAACAAATCGACGTGCATCTGTATGACATATGAAGTAATCCTTGTACCAAGTTTGAATGAAATCGCTCCTTGCATCTCTGAGATATCTGCGTGAACGGACGGACGCACGGACGGACGACGGACGGAACGGACGCACGCACGGACGCACGCACGGACATGACCAAACCTATAAGTCCCCCCGGACAGTGTCCGTGGGGACTAATAATACAGACACGATGAACCTTTCAATAAAAGACATACTCCACCTTTCAATAAAAGTCACTCCATATTTCAACAATACAGACACAGTCCACCTTTCAATAATACAGACACTTCACCTTTCAATAAAAGACACACTGCACCTTTCAATAAATACAGACACACTGCACCTTTCAATAATACAGACACTCCGCCTTTCAATAAAACAGACACACTCCACCTTTCAATAATACAGACACACTAAACCTCTCATTAATACAGACACTCCAAATTTCGATAAAACAGAAACTCCACCTTTCAATAATAAAGACACACTGCACCTTTCTATAATACAGACACACTCCACCTTTTTTTTCAATAATACAGACGCACTGAACCTTTCAATAAAAGACATACTCCACCATTCAATAATACAGACACACTGCACCTTTCAGTAATACAGACACTCCACCTTTCAATAATACACACTGATAGTATTCCTGTCTCATCCACGGTGATTATTCAAAGTGTAACCTATTGTAGAATTCCCTGACACAGTATAATCAACAGGAAAAAAGTTGGATAAAATTGGTTGTAGTTAAAATTTACCAATATCATCCTTTCATGAAAACATTAAAAAGACGTATTCACCTGAAATCCTTTGACAGTTTTGCCGTATGATACACCTCTGCTTCTCCTCTGATAATCACATTATAAGTGTTACGTGTTCAAAACGCTTTGAGGAAAATATCATTTTATTGCTGTGGTCCTTCAGCCTCCAACAAACTTCCCACCAACCTATGCTACTCAATTTTCTATATGTCAATTTTCATCTTCTCTTTAAAACATTTCTTGTATCAATTATTGTCTTCATTTCTCATATCCCACTGATCATCCTTATTTTCCCCTCTTCCACCTGCTTCTGATACAAAACTGACAGTGTACACAATAGTGGAAATTTTAACAATATGCATGCTAGCAATACTGACGATGTAGATCGTAAAATGCAACATTATTCCTTTTCTGATGACACAAAAGAGGATGGTCAGAAAAGATGATAAATTTTCAGATAGCAATAGTGACAATGTGAGCAGACATCAAACTAATTAATCACTTGCAATGAAGGTAGAGTGAACAGAAACTTTGAAACTAGATGGTACTACTCAGAAGGTTCTCATTTTGATGGTGGCACTTACGAGTTGTTATTTGCTGATGGCACTGACAAGGTTGTTATTTGATGGTGACACTGACAAAGTTATTTGATGATGGCACTGACAAGGTTGTTATTTGATGGTGACACTGACAAAGTTATTTGATGATGGCACTGACAAGGTTGTTATTTGATGGTGACACTGACAAATTTATTTGATGACGGCACTGACAAGGTTGTTATTTGATGGTGACACTATCAAAGTTATTTGATGATGGCACTGACAAGGTTGTTATTTGATGGTGACACTGACAAAGTTATTTGATGATGGCACTGACAATGTTGTTATTTGATGGTGACACTGACAAAGTTATTTGATGATGGCACAGACAATGTTGTTATTTGATGGTGACACTGACAAAGTTATTTGACGATGGCACTGACAAGGTTGTTATTTGATGGTGACACTGACAAAGTTATTTGATGATGGCACTGACAAGGTTGTACGTGATGGTCACACTGACAGAACTTATTTGTTGATGGCAGTAACTAGGTTATTACTTGATGATGGCACTGACAAGGTTGTTATTTTTGGTGGCATTGACAAGGTTGTTGTTTGATGACAAGGTTGTTATTTGAAGGTGGCACTTATGAGGTTTGTATTTGATTTTGGTGCTGAGGTTATATGATGGTGGCACTGACAGGACTGTTATTTGATGTTGGCATTTAACTGTAAGGTTATTATTTGATGGTAACCTTGTACTTACAAGATCATAATTTGACAATGGCACTGACATGGTTGTTATTTGACAGTGGCACCAATGTTGTGGTAGCACATCAAACCAAGTATTTGCCACTAATACTAACAGTGTAACCCAATATAATCAAACTCATAATTTGATGAAATATTGACCATACTGACAAAATATGTAAAATATAAATGGGATATCATTTGATCATGGTGCATACAATTTCAAAAAGTCTAAGTGTAATGATTTGAAACAAAGTCAGTCACATGAAGTCAGTATGCTGCGCATTGTTTACCTTAACGTACAATAGAAATTTAATTAAGGGATTGCAGGTGTTGAACAGCAGCCTCCTCAATTGCCATTTGTCACACGTGATTTTCAATGACACAATATCTGCTGGTTGCTGAAAGTATCTGAATCCAAATCAATGTTATGCTTTACTACTCCAAAAAATTGTTCAGAAATCATTCAGAACAGTATTTCATGAATGGTGTGTAATAAAACCAAGCAAGACCCGACCCTAATCATCTTGCTATATATACTGCATAGACATAGACACACATGCACACAAATATGTTTATGTCTTTGCAGGAACTTACAAGAGCTTGATGCAAAAGCAAAGATTGAACATATGTATTTGCCAGATATGTCAGCTGGTCTACCAGACGGAAACTGTCGCTCTGAAGGTATTATTTGCAAGGCAGAAAGTCTTTACAGGAGTGAAAATAGAGACATACTTATGTAGATTTATGTAGGCTTCACTAATTAATTAGCAGTAAAAGTCACAAAGATAACATCATAACTCTTGATAATAAACAGCAGAAGGTGAAATAGTACATTCAGACACCAAGGATAACTGTATTACCTTATTTGATTACTTTCACATATTCTGTGAGGAAATTTTGAGATGTTTCACCGTACTTGTCTGAGTATATGCCCCAGTTGGGCAACGCAAAACAGTGGTAAAACTAGGGGAGGGGCTTATACTCGAGCAACCCTACATTATCTGCCATGAATGCTTAATTTATGCTAATTTTATGCAAACACCACTCAAATTTTCTACTGCTTTCAAAATCGACTTACATATCCATAGAAATTGATAACACAATCTCTGGATACAGAAGTAACAATTTGGTGAAATTTCAGCGTTGTACAAACCCCAAAACTTGAAACAAAGACGTCATGTATGCTGCTGATCAACAGTGATAGTGTGAACTGGCATGCAATCATGCATTGCCTGCATGCACGGAAAAGCAACTCAACATTCCAGTATCAAACGGTCTACATCCTATGAAAACAACAACATAGCAGTAAAATCTTTAATAGTCACTATGAAAAAGTCTTAACAAATGAAAGGATAATTGCTTCAAACAAATGAAACTGCATGTTTAGAGGATGAAAACATCGTGGTGGTTGTGAATCAAAATAAACAATGGTAGATGTGAGTGAGACTATTCTATTTAGGTGACAGGGGTGAGCAGGATAAAAGAATCAAGAAAGTACTGGAAAAACGTGTCATTTTCCGTATGATGCTGTCAAGGGAACTTCAGTTTCCCATTTTTAAACATCTTTTAATAGTTTCTTTAATCTAAAAGAAGTTTATCGACCAAATATACTCCCTTTACCTTTCTGTATTTGAGTAACACTAGGGTAGGGGCTTATGTATGGATGTAATGCATTTTCAAAAATACTCTGAAATCAGTTTGGGGCTTAAACACGAGCAGGGGCTTATACTGGGACGAGCACGGTATAATCCTGCCTTACCAGTTTCAGCATTCAAAAATATTGTATTTTTTCATGCATACAATAATACTTCACCTGAGTTTTCATGAAAAGAGGATATGCATGACAGAAATACCCAAATTGACACAATTATACATTATTGCTTATATGATAGATAAAATGGTTAGATTTCAACATACAACTAATAAACTTAGAAATCCCATTAGGAAAGACATACATTGTGTTTTTTTGTCAAGCTGTACCTCCACTTACATAAGCGACTAAAGCTGCGACTCTTTGAACCACTTACCAAACCAATTACACAGTAGTCAAGTGTGCTAACACTGAGATAGACTTCAGCATTTTTAACTGTATTAGAAACCAAGGTTGTTAATTGTGTTATTCCACAGTAAGATACCATGTGGCTTCATTAACTCATCATGGGTAAAGTGTGGCCATGTTTACTTAAAGGGATACAAAAGCCAGTTGGCAGGAAATTTACAACATGTGAACTTTTTACAATCTTGATTCTTGCTCAATATTTGATAAAATCAAAAATATCTTTGATAGGAGATAACACTTGTAACAATCACCTTCAGTATTGTTTTTGTACAAAGTTTGACATCAAACACAGTTTATCATATCAGATACTTCTTAAATCACCCTGTGGATTTAAAAGTTCATGTAAGTATTACATATCACCTAAAACAACAGATATTGTCAAGATATTCAACTTTGCTCATTTCAACATAATGGACAATAAGTCCAGGTAAGACTCTGTGTTTGCATCAAGAGCTATGGACAATAAGACCAGGTAAAACTCCTTTTTGCACCAAACACTATGGACAATTAGACAATATGAAGACGTCTGCATCACTGGTAGCATAGTTGAAATATTTCATGAACATTTCAAGAATAGACTGACATGGTTTTTGGGAACAAATATTTCCTCATAAATACAAGAATACTGTTTTAATTGATATGTCTTGTGACACACAGAGTGGGTATGTATCAATTTATTAAGACTTGATTTCAGTCAATATATAAATTACAGATGAATATAAATACACTCCAAAGTCAGCAGGTCTTGCAGTTATTTATCCAAGAACACTGACAGAGTTGCAAGCCAAAGATGTCCCGTGCCAAGTTCATTCACTAACTATGATATGGAGAGAACTTCACATTATATAAACAGACTGATAAATACTTTGCTTCAAGAAAATGTTTTCATGTGTCACTGTGCTCAAATATCTAGTTAAGAAATACACTTTAGAACGAATGTTAAAAAATAAAATTCCAAATTACGGCAGCATTCAATATATTGACTAACCAACATGTCAATCTTCGCTATCTGGGTAAACTATGTCTAGCTGGCTGATATGAGAAATACTCCACAAAACCTATTTCAAAACACAAGGTAAAGCGGCTAGAACACAAAATAGTTACAACACTGTACAACCATTCACAGATGAGGCAGTCAAATATGAATTACTTCAAATAGTAAATTTAATGCTTAATCAGTACTGTATTCAAAGTATATATGATTGTCCGATGAATTGCATCTACTGACTCCGTAAGATTACCATACTCATGAAATTACACCAGTAGAACTGAAAATATCCACACGCAAGTTCACCACAAACATGCCTGAACCTCAAGTTACATTGTAAATTACCATGTTTTGGAACTACACATATACAAAGCAAAATTTTACTTTTTAGGTGAGAAATTTCACTGTATGTTATGAGGCAGATTTTCCATTTTGTCTGAATTAAATCTAACTCTATTTGAAAATTATCTGCTTTACAATGCATCTGACAGAAACTCCTAGTTTGCACTTTAAAATAACCTCCTAATGCCCTTTATACCAGTAAATACGGCATATGACATCAAAGTTTACTTACTTATAATTTGAGATAATTTGAACATGTCTGAAAGAGGTAGTGCCGAGAGATCTACAAAGCAAATCTAAAACCCTCTCAGATGAGCAGTTTACAAGTAAGTGATTTGCCTACAAATGAGAAAATCTGTCAAAGAGGTCTGATACACTTTCTTTATCACTTGTAGTCATGATGTCATCTCTAAGATCATTGGAACAGCCATTTAACAGATGTCTTGAATAAAATGAGAAAATTGGCTATAAATGTTCAAGAAATTAGACAATTATTTTAAATAATTCAAATAACTTATTCCCTAGCAATGCATATGTTAATTTTCCACTCTACTAAGTAATTGGCTGTACTTCAATGTACAGAACAAACTTTGCTTTGAAGTAACATTTGCAATCATAACAGGAAAACGACTTCGCTTTTTCACGTATTTCATCCAGCCCCCAAGTCCCAAACGTCAAAGTGTCCACCTGTTTGTGTTCAAGACACAGCGGATGCTTATATAACCAGTATACCTGTGAGTTTACAGACAACAGTACAGTGGTCTGTTTGAACGCTGTTGTGCAGATCAAATTGAAGACGGCGCGATTGATGCTGCGAAAAGTGACATCAGTAGTTTGATAGACCAAAAGCTCACAAAAGATACAGCACCTGATAGATTCCTCGGAACAATTTACATCAGAGCTAAGAAAATCAAAAAGAATTCTTAAAAAATACCGTCAATGACGCTGTACCTTCTCTAATGTGTGGCCAGGTCAGGTAATTGGTTGTTGGCATGGAGTTGTTGGTAAATAGTTGATGATGTAGGGGCATGAGGTGGGATATGGACCCAAAGAACCCAAAAGATGATTAAATATATCAATCAAAAAAATTCTAAGCTACAGTATAAACTGCCTAAAGATAGTTCAATGTGGAAAAAAGTTAAACAATTCAGAAATAAGAATTAACAGTCCAAAATAGTAATGACGCACTTCCTTACTGACCTGAGTGCATGTGAAATACACAACCTGGCATCTGTAAATTAAATGTATACCAAGTGATCATTTCCAGTCACTTTTATTTTAACTGTTTTTAATGGATTTTCCAAAGAGTCCTGTGGAAATGATGAAAAACGCTTATCTGGTCTTGTGTTTGTATAACCTCATGGCTGATAATTGTCATAGTATTGAAAAAAAATTGAAAGTGAAGAAATTACTGTTTTTAATAGGCATATTTTCCTTGAAATACATGACCGTGTAAAGAATATATGCTAAAAGTGTTTAAGAGTAAATTTCTTTTCAAAAAATAATTTAATTTGTGACCAAAGGATTTTATTCTTTGAGTTTACAAATTCAAACATTGCAATTTGTTCAATCATCTTGTGCAGTGCAAAATTTATAAAATGACTGAAAAACAAAAAAATTGGCAGAATTACAGTCTTTGTGATGTAAAATTATGGGTTGACATACGATAACTGTTAATCTGTTTGAAGTACTAATATACTATAATTTAAAAAGAAAAATTCATGCAGAAACGGTAAAATATATTGTCAGCAATGTAGTGTTAATTTTGACTATACATCAAAATATGCCTTTGCTGGATACCAAATATATAGGGCGAAATATCAGCCATGTTCAGCAAAATCCACACAACAGCATTGATCCTTTTCTAATTTGATTTGATTTGCTTATGTTATCCTTGTATGACAGTCAGTACAATATGGAACTTGAACACAACACAGTGAATAAGTATGCTGTAAATGAAATGGTGTGGCTGCATCCACATGCAGCAATAGGAGTGCCTTTGTCTCTCACCCCTCATTTCCAACCTGTCCCATCCCTGAAAAAATAGTTTGGTCTTATATTTATAATGTTAATAATTTCTGTATTTGTTAAAATGTGCGCATCTCAAAAACTTTTGATCATAAACATTTTCATTGTTTTTTATAGCTGACCAATCAGTTAACCTGTTTATTTGAATATTTGCGCATTTTTTCCTCAGTATTTGACATTTTCTGAATACCTTCTTGTCATTTTCTGAAAGTTTAAATGCTCCATTGTGTGGCCAAGCTTTCCACAAGCATCAAATGTGGTACTTCATATAGGAGGGTCTGCCTCTAGAGGGCGGGCATCATGAACACTCCTGTGTTTGTTGGTTAATTCCTCCACGTAAACTTCTGATTGTACTGTAAACATTGAACATGGCCGACGTCCGATTTTCCTGTCTAAAACTTTCACTCATTTTCGTTCATATGACTCTGAAACTCCAGGAAACGATTGGGAAGAAAGGGTTATCTTGAAATATTGAGGTACTCGCCGATATTTTGCAAAATTAAATGAGAAAAAATGCAAGGAAAATGCCGACAGGCTTACACAATGACAGTTTTCAGACTCGGAGGCATATGATCATCTCTGCAGATTATGCAACAGGCCCAGATCACTTGAGGTCATGAGGGGATATCCACGCAACTCAGTACAAAACACTAGCGCTCACAGAGTGAGCAAGCACAAGTGAGTACCCCTAACGTCAGCTCAGTAGTCTGTAATAGATCGTAGTCAACTAAGAAACCTTGGAGAAGGCTTAACGCTAAGTCCCTTTTGATTTTTGTCATAGCTCAAAATCGTTCTCCCACACCTCAATCTGAGCCATGAACACCCCCACCAGTTTATGATATGACCCATCACAATGGCATGACGTCAACGGATCTTGACAGACGGAAGTCTTGACAGACGGAAGTTCTTGACAGCAGCATACTGGTTTTCAACTCTAATACCTTCTCTGTCTATAAAAAGACACGAGAAGTTAAAAAGAGGAGTTTCCTGGAACAAATTGTGCCTAATATCGATCCAATTTGACCAATGCCTTGTGACAGATACAAGATTTCCACCAACAACCTAGCAGCTGATATAGCTGTGCTCTTTATTCTAAGAAATGTGCACATTTTGTGCTCAAGTGAACTTAATTAAATTAGGACATCCCTAAGAAGCAAAATATTAAATTTCAAGGTATAAGACCAATACTACCAGAAGAAAGAAAATTTTGACCAAACTTTACAAAACGAGACAATAAATGTTACATACATGTATGGCAATTTCATTATCATTTTAAAGAGGCACTTCCACTTGGTAACATTTTAAAAGCACATTTTTTTAATGCCAACGGTCGATATTTGACGTGGCGACTGCGCACGGATCGCGAGATATCAATAAAAACATGTCATTTTCCATGCGTATTTTTCACATCCCGAAGTTTCTGATTATGACCCAAATCCCCCGAAGGTTTGTTGTTGTGCTGTTTGACGATATTCTAGGGAGTCCAAAAACGTTCGAATGACGCAATTAATTTATCTCCCACTGCAAAGACTTTATATACATCATGCGCACGGATCGCGAGATATCAATAAAAACATGTCATTTTCCGTGCGTATTTTTCACATCCCGAAGTTTCTGATTATGACCCAAAATCCCCCGAAGGTTTGTTGTTGTGCTGTTTGACGATATTCTAGGGAGTCCAAAAACGTTCGAATGACGCAATTAATTTATCTCCCACTGCAAAGACTTTATATACATCATTATGCCTTTACCTAAGGTAATTTTTTTAAAACTTCTCCTTAGTTTTTGTCGTTTTGATTATTCTCAATCAGTTGTATTAGATTTTTAACCAATACCACATAGGTATCAGTTTTTACGCGTAAAATATTAGCCGCCTCTGATGACTACATTTTGTCGTCTGCCACACATAGCGGTCGCCACGTGGTATGCGTCTGCATACCACGCGCCGGCCATTATGTATCAACCAAAAGTAACCGTGCTGGTCACCTATACGAATTCTGGTGGAATCAGCAAACTTTGTTTTTCGTATTTTTTTGCCGAGTCAGTAAGACTGCTTTGTCCCACAGGACATGACCGATCACCGACGCGAGTGGTACTGTGGGATACAGCAGCGTCAGTGTAGACTCGTACTCCATAGCTTAGTTGACAATGGCCCCAGTGCTGAACGTTCGATGTTCGGAAGCTGAATTTAGGTGGGCCACCGGAATTCAAAATTTTACTTTTTTGAGGACATGTTTTTATCGATATCTCGCGATCCGTGCGCAGTCGCCACATCAAATATCGACCGTTGGCATTAAAAAATGTGTTTTAAAAATGTTACCAAGTGTGAGTGCCAATTTAAAACCTGAATAAGGTTTCCCTGGAAGCAAAAAAGCCAAACAGTTGCTGAGTAACAAGAAAATTGACCAAAAAAAGAAAAGAAAATTCATAAAACTCAGAACATCTCTGAGAAGCAATCTTTCACATTTTAAACCTGTCAGACAGACAGCATCAAAGAAAGTGATTTTTAGATCAAAAATAAGAACAAGCCCAAAGATTTTGAAAAAGCAAACTTTATCATCATTTGAACAAAATTGCATGAGGTCATCCCTAGCATCTCACAGTTCAGGTTTGATTGCTATTGGAGGGACAGTTTCAGAGAAGGAGATTTTTTAAGACAACTGAGTAAAATATTGAATAATGGTCACAAAATGAACATATGTAAATTTATGGTAATTATCACACCAAATAATAAAGACATCCCTATAAAGAGGCTACAAGCCAAATTTGAAAGCTGTTAGACCAAGGGTACCAGGGAAAGTGTTTGACCAATTATGAGAAAATAAACCGAAAAAATTTGCACTATACATTTATGTAAATTCAAACTTGACAGTTGACACATTGTATCTAATTCAGACTCTGTGTATCATTCATTTTAACACTTGGTCATCTTTTACAATCAAGATGGCAGGTTCCAACAATAAACTGTTACGGTCAATGGTTACCAATAACATAAAAGTTCTATCAATATGACATTGCAATAAATATTACATTAAATATTATATTGTATCTATACCTAATTATAAATCTGTACATCATTCACTTCAATCCTTTTATATCTTTAATCAAATTGACACTATTACCATCCATATAAGTTTACTTTAAATATTCTGGCACATAGAATGTTGATTGATATAATGATATTCTGATGCCTTGCTAAGACAGCAAAGTTATGGTTTAAAACAAGGCTTCTGAGATGTAGTAATGAAGTTGTACGATATGTGTATGACTTATTATATTTAAACTCTGAAACAATAAAGTTATGGAATAAGCTTCCTTTTGCACAGTTAACCACACTGTGTATATATTTCACCAGATTGTTTTTAAACTGTTATATGGACAATGAGTCTGTGATAAAGTAAATAAAAATACCGCAATTATATACGGTGTCGCTCAAATTTGATCAGAATTGGTATATACCAGTATGGTTACCAAAGATCAACAATAAATATTGTTTCTATCTGTTCAGTGCAGGAAAATTCTACGTTAATGTTATGACAATGATTTCTGCACAGTACAACCAGAAAAACAACAAGAAATATTTAAACCAGAAAAAAAGAATGACAAAAGTAAATAAGGTCTGAAACTTTAGGTACTGGATGTCAACTTTAGCAACATGCACAGCACTACAGCTAGCCCCTCTTAGTTTGAGCATAGACAGTCTTCCCCCCTCTACTGTCTATGGTTTGAGCAGGTCTGTTAATATTTAACAGTTCATAAACAATGACAGGAAATGACTCAAGCCTGTTTCAGTCACTGGCATGCCATCACTCCTGCACATTTGCAGGATTTCCCTTTTTCTTACCTCATTTGCACATTTTTGACACTGACATGTTCATTTGAACAAATTCACATCTCAACCCCTGCATCTACCTGTACACCAAATACTGAGATTGTAGCTTTGGCGGTATGGGAGCCTTTGTGTGTGACGGACATACATCCGCACATACATACCCACAGACATACAGACGCCACCGACTCATCATATAAGCTCTTTTTGGTATTTATATAAAAAAACAAATATGAGCTAATAATAATATACTACAGTATACAGCTGTACAGCTGGATTTGATTCACTGTGTCAACAATTTATAAGTAGCATAATGATCAGTTACAAAGTGGTGATCTTGTTTTTAAAATACCTTTCATTTCAAAGTCAATGTATGAAAACATAATGCCAGCTACAAACAACAATATATATGTGTTGAGCATTGTGTCTGGGTATTAAACGAAGCTTTCACCAAACTAGTACAGCAGTAACAATAATATAGAAATGCAATTAAGTTATTCAAAGTTAAATATATTTTATAATAATGCTTCAGAACTTTAGCCATGACCTTGTGACATGGTTTCTTTGTCCTAGAGTTTATATACAACACAAACGTAGAGATGTATTTACAATTATGGTAACATTTCCATCTGCATTTCATCACTACACATGTGATGAGTTTGTAAATATATGCATTGATACCATTTTATCAATGGAATAGAATCAAGGGCGATTGCCACATACAGTCTACTGAGAAGTTGAGCACATTTCCCAGCAAAATTGCAAAAATTATAGGAAAAGATAATGATGAATATGTTCTGACAGCTCCAGCACAAGCAACATATTCACAACTGCCTTGCCTTGAGTTGTACGCTCTCTTTGCTGAAACACTTTTGTCATCCATGTGCTTAGCTTCCACACACAACTTGGCAAGATTTTTGCATGAAATATCAGATAAATTCACAGCTATAGACACATTCGCAAAAACAGAATCCAAATCAGAATCAGAAACATTCATGTAAACATAATATCCAGGTGGGAAGAGGACTACTTCACCAACATCTTCAACAATGTCACCTTTTTTATTTTCAACATAAATGACTAGGGTCCAGTTATAGTGATTTACAGCATCCAACGATGATATAAGGAGTTCAAGACCAAGTGAGTGTCCACCACCGGGGACGAAGACTTTATCTTGTGGCAAAGTGATTGTCATACTGTCTATCTTGATAGCAAATCCTTCACCTCTCATCTTGGGATCACTGGAGGTAGCAGTTTCCTCTGAATAATTGGATGATGAAGACACTGTTTTGTTGCAAACAGTTGATGATCAACACCATATAGGGCAAAATGAACAAAGACTTTTGTCTACCCAATGTGTAAACACTAGCAGCTTAAATGTATAATTCCTGTTTAAATATCTTTGCAGCTTCATAAATATTTGAGGTTTATCATTTTCATGTCTAGACAATTAATTCTAGCAATATTCACAATGACATTGAAATTTTCACTTTGAACTGACCACATATTGTGAAAACCCAGAATTGGTAAAACACACGTCTCCATAGAGTAATTATGCACTTAATAATTTAATTAGCAGAACAAATTGTAGGTGTGTCGAATGTATCTTACATTTTGAATAACAATATGCTCATAGGACATACCCTCCTTGTAACTTTGACAATAATGAACCAGCTTTGAATATACTCACCTGGTCTACATACTGTGTTATTGTCAGTCCACTGTCCAACGTCACAAATGTTAAAATCATCACCAATTAATGTATATCCAGTATTACAGATCAGTTTACGTTGTGTTCCCTGCACAAGATTGGCATTTTGTGGATTGTAAATACGATTCCCATTTTCATCCAAGAACTGAACACTTCCATGATTAAAGTAGTTATCAACTCCGCAAAGATCTGGAAGAAAGGTATGATCAGCAACATGTTATCATCAGAGTCCAATACTGTCAATATCTTGTTTTTTAAAGCCCCAGTATTTGTAACTTTTAACCTTTTTTTATGTTCGAAATTACATATTATTCTCTTACTGCCATCGTGAAATGCTGTTCAGTAAAGAAATAAGCCAAATTTGTGCTCCTGTAGTGACATACAAACGCTAAATATTGCCCGATCGAGTTGGATTGCCGCGCTGGTTTGTTGACAACTTGTAGGCTGTGCACGTGATCGAGAACGCCGATACTGATGACATCATCGAGCCTGCAACATTCCTGGGGCCTTGCCATGCCACGCCACAGCCACACTGCACTGCCATGGTCGCCGGCTGAATGACCTGCGAATGGTTTTATTTTGTTCTTCTCCGTTCAAATACGTACTGCTACTGTGTTTCAGAGGATACAGAACTTTGGCAGAGGAGGCCGACATTCTATTCTGGTACAGTGTGCGTTACATACGGATTATTCAAACTGCAGACGGCAGTGCACCGATGCGCACCGTGCAGTTGGTCACTCAGAACTCCGGGTACCGATGTAAAATCAAGACGACACTATATACACTTGGCTCACTTCTGTAGGCAAATAGCTATCAAAATTGAGTAACTTGAAGTAATAAATTTCAGCTGATTGTCGCTTTAGCGGCAAGGTGATTGCGAAATCGAAGCATCATAGTTTGGCAATGTAAGGTAGGCTGTCGAATGCAGTGAACGCGATGGCCTTTGGCAGCAAGTAAGGGAACCGTCAGTATTTACGACCTGGGGGTCATTCAAAAATTGAAAGTTATAAGGGGATGCTCAAAATGTTTTTTCTTTGTCTTACTCTGTCCTCAATGACATAATGATTAGTTTATTATATATATTTTACTCTGATACATATTAAATAAAAAGAAATAAATACTCTAACAGTACAAATAAATATCAACTAAATGAAGCAAGGCAAAAAACTACAAGTAGGTGCTACTACTAGTAATACTTATTATGAAAGAGAAGATAGTGACGATGAGAATGATATCGTTGTTCATGTACGCAATGGCACCAGCGACAGTAAAGATGAAGATCAACAGTGGTGATGATGATGTCACACAGTAGTTTTCTGCAGTCGTTACCAGGGTTGAAAGGAGAGGCTGGGTCATGGAGAAATGTTCTCGACAGATATCACTATAAGTGCACAGGATCTAGGACAAAACTGAACTGTTGTGAATTCATCCTTTATATTATCATAGAAATGTATATTTTATTTGACTTGAGTTCAACAACCATTTGGACATTTAACCATACCATAATGACATGCTACCCATCCAAATTTAACAATACTACATGGTCGGAGACTGCTTATTAGGTGAGCTTTTATATCTACATATTGTTACATGGGCTCAGGTAAGCCAAACTTTCTGTTAGAGAGGGGGTTACTCAAAGAAGTCAGGGTTGGCTGGGGTGTGACTCAAAATTTCGGAGTTTGTAATGTAATTCCTCCGACCCCCAGATCGTAAATAATGACGGCTCCCTAAACAGCTGTGAACGCCTGAGTCAAAACGATCGGGACCAGTATACGCACTGCTGTAACTCAGCGAAAATTTAGAAAAAACAATGGAGCTCCTGCTAAGAAATTTACAGACTTTTGGCTCTTGATGCATCAGTTACTGAGCTTTTATACTGGTAAAAAGGCATTCTGAATACGGCGGTAAATTTCCACCAAACGCGAAAGGATAACACGCGGCATTCTGCAATGGACGTTGTCAATTTTACCTTGCTGCAGGCCCCACACCAATCTCGGCCCGGCCCCGCTGCACTTGTACAGTTTGCTACCTCCATGTAGTACAGCCTTACATGACTAGTAGCCGGCCAAACACACAAAAACAACGTCGCAGTGTAAAATCCGTAGGTCAGAACCGTTGATCATAATTTTTCAGAACCAGTGATGTTTAAAAGTTTTGTATTGATCACTTCATTTAGGTTTATGTGAATGACTTTCTCATCGAGCTGCGTCTATAATTGTCCCGGGCATTGTCCATGCAAATTTGGGACTTGCCTTAGCTCCCTCCGATTGTCTGTAGACTACGGCCAAACTCACAGTCCTGAGCAAATTGTACAGTTGTGAAAGTCAGATATATGTATCATGAATTTTATGCAAAAATATATAAACAACAGAATCAAACCAGGAGGTTAGTTGCTGTCGGGCCGGGTGCGCAGGGGACGACTTTGCAGTGAGGCCGGGATCTCTCTTGTGTTCGAACTTCTAAGCTTACAATGCCTGGAGCGCCATCGCATCGCAGCTAGCCGATATAATTGTACTACTGTAGTCCTTGTGAGGATTAGATACCCGTTACGTTCGATACTTTTTGAAATACTTTTAAATTTAGTAAGTAAGACTTTTGTACTGCATTCAAGATATATTTTTCCTTTCTGAGCGTTTTCAATTACGCCGTACGGCAACGATATGCGAAGTTGATAGGCTGTGTTGCCTGCAGCGTAGCCTGGCCGTACACAAAAACTTCGTTTGAGTAGACGAGCAGAATCAGTCCCGTCATTTATTTTCAACGAAATTTTCATTATACTCCATAATGGAAGAAACGACTAGTTCAATGATTACAATGGTGAAGTGTTGAATTTTTATTCACATATGTTTTTCTCTCTCAATTCATTCAGCAAACTTGATCTCCGTACCATCGGTCACAACGTGCAGTGCCTTTCATGAAGCTTACAATCGACTGTCTCCGTCGTTAGCTGTTCAAGACGTTTGTTTGCACGGCTCATTATAGTCGGAACAATCTGTAAACAATTACATATTATATCTTTCCGGTATTTCACCCAACTTTCGCGCGTTTTTAGCTGAGTCTCCAGTTTCGATGGACCAGACCTTTTCGAAGAGCGTATGGTTTCTACGGACGCCACAGTAAACTTGCGTAGATGTGGTTGAGCATGCGCGGTGGTGTGATTACGTTTCGTTTCGTGTGTCAACAAAGCTGACTTCTGGTTCCGGACAAGAAGTCATTTTTTACTCCTTTTACTGTTAATTGTGAGGCGGGCTGGGCATGCAAACCATGCGATTCAGTATTAATTATGGTCTACTTTCACATACTGAGGATGTCATTTTAATCAAAAATATGAAAAAAATTGTTAAAAGTTACAAATACTGGGGCTTTAAAGGGGAAGTTCACCAGGGATGATTTTTACATATGTGCTAGCTTTGTGGTCACTTACCCCGCTAAAAAAAACCTATTTTCGCCATTTATAACTCGTGTTTTTTTACCGATAAAAATAGTACAGGAAGTTGCATTTTAGGGCTTCATCAACTCCATGTAATTTCAATCATGGGAAAAAGCTCCAGGCTTGGAGCTTGCATCACATGATACGGAAGGGACCATCTTCTGATTGGTATGGCATTGTCCACTCACCCCCACTCAAACCAGGCTGTGCATATTTACGCAACTATTGTTTATACTGCGTATCCTTGCATAAATGACGAATCACTTGTGATAGACTGTCCACTGTCAGATTTGTGTTGCTGTTTACTACTAACAACCGAATCTACCACAAGCTTCAGGAATATATGGTTATTGGAATATAGTCAGAACTATCACTCCACTCCATTGTTAAATAGCCGGTAGTTTGTATGCTCATTATTGATGAGGTAATAGCTACATGGTGCATTGTTGATGGTCATAATTTTGATGCAACTGACCAACATCTTTAGAGACAGACACACTGGTACACTCTCACGGGAATCAGACAAGCACTTCCTAGAAAAATTTTTGTCATAAAATGAGACATCGACCATGCTAATGTTGCCCATTTCATCTTCATTAATTTGAACAGATCTGATAGAAAACATCTGTACTTGTAGAAATACCCATAGTAACTTTCAAAGCTAAAGTAGACCATATGTGAGAAAAATTTTTTGATTCAAAACTAAAAACCCCCGTCACCTACAAATAACAAATCTTACCATATCGTACCAAATTTTGTCAACTATTGAACATAAATCTCAAGAGAGGCTGAGAAATTGTAAATTTTTTCAAGCTATGCATGACTGTTATGATGAATGATGGTGAGTTTTTAACAAAATCGAAAATATTTTCAAAAATAAATTATCATCATTCTTGAAAAATGTGAACAGGCTGGTCTCTATAGCATGAGATATAACTCACACTGTAAATGGGCTGTATTTAAAATAAATATTCATATGGGCATGTTAAAATCTTGAAATTTACCTGTCAACTAATCACTATTGGTGCACAGGCTTAATTGTACAGAATTTTTCAAAGGCTCTCTGCCAAATAGTGTTGAGTTAATTTGATTTTGAGTCAATTTGATGAGCCAACTTGAAAACAGATTGGTTCTGTCCCTGATATAAATATGAATGAACCAGCACTGAAATGAATGTCTCACACTTCGAATTCAACAAAATGTATACCAGCCAATAAATATGCCATACTTCCGTACACCACAATAATTACCCCAGTCAATAAAACCGTGATTGTGATTGATTATCTTCAAACTTCAGACAGAATGGTTTGTGAAAGCGACAGACAAAGCTAAAATACATGAAGAGACCCTGACATAATATGCCTCCATAGGATAGTTGTATTGGAATTAAATGTTCACTAAATACCAGTAGGGATTACATGCATGTTGACTGGGACCAGAAGTCTCTCTTTCTCTGGTAAGTGTATGATTAACAGCATAAGCAGCTGTCCTAATCAAGGCTTTATTACTCACGTGGTCTACATGAAGATGACGACCGTGGACTCCAATTCCCAAACCAGCATCTTTTTTCTTCTGTACCATGTAGATAGTAACCTCTGTCACAGTCGTATCTGACTACTGTATTGTGAGGTATTATTTCACCATATCTGTCTTGGTTTGTACTTCCGTGACTTGGTTCTGGTAGACGTTGACAAGGTACTAATTTGTCACAGAGCAGAAACGATATTTACAGAAAGTTAGACACAATACACTTGATGATACAGAAGTAAACACATGTGAAAAATATCAGCAGTATATCTATCAGGTTGTTCAGATAATTCATCTATAAACAAACCCCTAAGATAAAATAGAATTTTAATCAAGTGGCAAATCAAACGTATTAGGGAATTTACAAGATATGCAATTTAAAAAAATTACTTGTCCTTTGATACTGTAACTTACTTGGATCGCAGGTTGGTATATTTGGCCAAGTTCCATTATAACATGCTGTAGGCTCTTCATTGCTAATCTCATATCCTGTATTACATCTGATGCGTAGAGTTGTGCCATGCTGTACTGATCTACCTTGTCTTAAGTATGAAAAACGACCATTTCTTGGTGGAGATCCAACAACACACTGACCTACAAGAAGCAATGATAATAAAAGTAAGACATTCATTAGCTCTTTGTGAATATATAATGATGAAGAAAATAAAATTACTAGTTTGAAGAAATCTGAATTGTAATAGGTTAAACGGATGCACACATGGACATGACCAAACCTATAAGTCTGTCCTGGATGGTGTGCGTGGGGGACTTATTACTATGGTACATCCATACAGAGGAATGGATAGACACAAATGGCCCAATCATTAAGTCTGCCTGACCTTAATCCACAGATACTTGAAAAAGTTGTGGAAGAGAAAGTCTCAAGGTGCCGCACAGTAATAAATGCTAGATATGTACCAGTTGTGGTTCCTTAGATAATAAAATGGGTCAAAGGTTATTTATAAATTTTGGAATGAATTTTTTACCATACTGGCAAACCTCTTGGTTAGCCTGGAGTTAAGGAATGCATACAGTTAATGACATAATTTAGTAATTAAAGACAAAGCCATCAAAGCGGTTTAAGTATCATTCAAGCAATGATACAGCCACAAACTGAAGATGTCTAAGGCATGTCTACTTGAGGAAATGAGATTAAAGGTGACATTTCGAAAGGGGCAATCAATTATCGGGGGTGGGAGGTGGGGGTGGGAGAGGCAAGGGTTGAGGCCTTGGAATCTTTGCATATTTTCAACAAATAACGGTACACCTTCATTCAACTTGTCAAGATATCTCTGTGAAATGCATATTTATTGCAAATGGGGGCTAACATTGAGTGAAACTGAATACAGTTCAAATTTAACAATCAGAGTAAAAGTAAACTAATTATGTGTATTAGACTTACTCCAGCACTTTGGGGTTGGAGAAGACCATGTCTCATCTTCTTGACAATAGGTTGATCTGCTTCCTTCTAAAATTGACCCTTGATTGCACTCAAAGACAATGATTGATTGAAAACGATAGGTAGTACTGTCACCATATCCATTCCAGATTGGTTCTGGTGGTCCACAATAGATCTCTGCAATGGTATCAGTATCAGAGGTGAGTGATTACATTTTGAACTAACTTACAGGACTAAAGACCTGTACTTATAGACAGAAATAAAAAATTACTGAGGCCGAGGTTGGTACATCTGCATGTATTTTCCACCATGAATAAGCTGTGGGTTTCAGCTCATCTGATCATGAATGATCATGAACTTGATGCAATACCTACATTGGTGAAAAATATAAAAGCTTGAAAGAACCAGTCAATGACAATGACATAGTCCCCACTTGTAATAGGAGTATTAGTCTTGATGGGGCAGGGAAATGTGGTCATTAAGAAGTATCACTGGAGTGTATATGTTGAGATCTATGGGCACATAGGTCTATGTCGTTGTTCCCAATTTGAAACACATGAGGCATGTCTAAGTTATGGTTCTAAATCGGGAAAAAAGATCAGACCTCTAGCTGTATTGGCCAGCCAAGAAATACATATGCGCATAATAAATTAGGTACAAGATGTGATCTTAAGGTCTAATATCCTATCAAAATTGGGGGGTATAGAACTTGTGGTTACTGAGTTATGCATATATATGTATAATCAAGGTCGAAGGTCATCAAGGTCACGCGACATTTTGAAAAGAAATTGTATTGCTAATTAATCCCTATATGCCAAAAATCAGACCTGTAATTCTATTTGTTTGCCCAGAATTAGATCTGTGCATAATTAATGAAATAAAGCGTGTGTTGTCATAAGGTCTCCCATCCTACTAAATACAAGTCATCGTTGATGACACAGTCCCCACTTGTTAATGGGTACTTTGATTACAGGTCCTCAGAGAGGATAGAGTCCTCTTCATTAGGTCTGTGATCAAAATACTTTTTAATAAATTCGCTTGATACATGTCTGAGTTGTGGTTCAGGACATGAAAAAATCGTAATAAAATGGCCACACGGCGGCCATATTGGATCTTATCACAAAACAATTCAATGTGCATGTGTGTGACATAGGTCAAAGTCCTTGTACCAACTTTGAATAAAATTGGTTGAGATATGCCTGAGTTATGGCTCTGTACATGAAAAAATCATAACAAATGGCTGCATGGAGGCCATATTGGATCATATCACAAAACAAATTGATGTGCATAGCTATAACATTGGTCAATATCCTTGTACCAACTTTGAATAAAATCGGTTGAAACATGCCTGAGTAATGGCTCTGTACATGAAAAACTTGTAATAAAATGGCCGCCTGGTGGCCATATTGATTGTATCACAAAAAAAATTGACATGCATATGTATGACAAAGGTCAATGTCCTTGTATCAAGTTTGAATAAAATCGGTTCAGATATGCCTGAGTTATGGCTCTGTATATGAAATAAAATCGTAACAAAATGGCCGCATGACAGCCGTATTTGATCGTATCACAAAACAAATTGAGGTGCATATGTATGACATAGGTCAATGTCCTTGTACCAACTTTGAATAAAATAGGTTTGAAACATGCTAGAGTAATGGCTCTGTACATGAAAAAATCATAATAAAATGGCCGCCTGGCAGCCATATTGGATCGTATCACAAAACAAATCGACGTGCATCTGTATGACATATGAAGTAATCCATTTACTAAGTTTGAATGAAATCGCTCCAGGCGTCTCTGAGATATCTGCGTGAACGGACGGACGGACGGACGCACGCACGCACAGACGCACGCACGCACGCACGCACGCACGCACGGACACACGCACGCACGGACATGACCAAACCTATAAGTCCCCCCGGACGGTGTCCGTGGGGACTAATAAAGGACATAGCACTTGTGGTTACTTATTTATTGACATAAACGTATATTTAGGTAAGAGGTCATCGAGGTCACATGACATTTGGTCAAAAAATTTCTATCCTATAGTTATCCCTTTATACCAAAAATCAGACATCCAGCTCTATTGGCTTGCTCAGAATTAGATATGCACATAATTAATGAGGTACAATATGTGGTGTCATAAGGTCTTCCATCATACCAAATTGAAAGGTATACCACTTGTGGTTACTGAGTTATGGACAAATATGTATATTTGAGGTCAAAGGTCACCGAGGTCGCGCGACATTTTGTCAAAAAAATTGTAGTGCTAAGTTATCCCTATATACCAAAAATCAGACCTCTAGCTCTATTGGCTCGCTCAAAATTAGATATGCGCATAATTAATGAGGTACACTATGTGGCGTCATAAGGGGTCCCATCATACCATATATGAAGGGTGTAGCACTTGTGGTTACTGAGGTATGGACAAATATGTATATTTGAGGTCAAAGGTCACCGAAGTCACATGACATTTTATAAAAAAAAATTGTATTGCTAAGTTATCCCTATATACCAAAAATCAGACCTCTAGCTCTATTGGCTCGCTCAAAATTAAATATGCACATAATTAATGAAGTACAATATGTGGCGTCATAAGGTGTCCCATCATACCGGTGTAGCACTTGTAGTTACTGAGTTATGGACAAATATGTATATTTGAGGTCAAAGGTCACCGAGGTCACGTGACATTTTGTCAAAATATCTGATATATCTGCGTGAACGGAGGGACATGACCCAATCTATAAGCCCCCTGGACTTCATCCCTGGGGACTAAAAACTGTGTCACTGCATCCTTTTTGCAATATGAATACGATGAGAAACTAAATTTTTATTTTACTTGGCCTTATACATGGGATTCTATGGAGAGCTGACTTATACATGGGAGTCTATGGATGTGTAAACTAAAAAGTCCTCTAACACGGCCAAATTTGATCGCATTGTGAAACAAAGCGACGTGCATCTGTATAGGGTAGGCTACTATCCTTGTGCAAAGTTTGAAAGAAATTGACCAGGGCATGTCTGAGATATCTGCGTGAACAGACGGACGGACGGATGGACGCACGCATGCACGCACGCACGCACGGACATGACCAAACTGCATTAATGATGCGATGCTCCCATTTGATCAGCATAGAAGTTTTGTGTTGTCAAACTAGGGGCTTTATACTCGGACGAGTACGGTAATAAGAATCAACATTTTCATTTATCATACCATCATCTCAGCAATGATTATTTATCACTGCTGTATACATACCTCTACAAGATGCACTATCTCCACTCCATGTACCATCCTCTTGACAAGTTCTAAATTCTGAACCAATCAGTTTATAACCTTCACCGCAACCAAAACGTACTTGTGCACCATATGTAAAGGTGGAGCCAAACATGTTGCCATTATCTGGTTCAACTTGCCTTGGGCAAGTTACCGCTTTAGTTTAGAGATGACAAAAAGAATAGAATGAAAGTTATGCAATCTATACCTTAGGCAACTTGGATAGTTAGCATAAATGCAATCTATACCTTAGGCAACTTGGATAGTTAGCATAAATGCAATCTATACCTTAGGCAACTTGGATAGTTAGCATAAATGCAATCTATACCTTAGGCAACTTGGATAGGTAGCATAAAACAGCAGCTTGTACGCACAGATTGACTGCTATCAGAGATGAACAATGTGAATGTCTCAACCTGGTATCATGTCGACATACAGCTAGCAGTACAGTCTAGCAGTCTTCCTGTACTATGCTAAGCCAACTTACTGTCCTTAATACGTTTCTTTTTACATAGAAGTAGGTCCTTAATACGTTTCTTTTTACATAGAAGTATCACCTGAACATCAATAACAGGCATAAAATACTTCAATTTGTGGAATAATGACAGATGATTGTATCAAAATCGTTTTCAACTTACGCCTGCATACAGGTGCACTGCCACTCCATTCTTGGTTGGTCTGACATGCTCTGTACGGTCTGCCAGTTAATTCATACCCAGTGTCACACTCATAATAAACACGATTTGGAAATGTAAACACACTTCCTATTCTTCTACCATTAGAAATATCCCCTGGATTTCCACAGCTTTTAGCTTCAAAGAAAAGATTTGAAATAAATTTAACATGATATAACATTTAACATGATAACTTTTCCCATCAAACATCTAATTAACACTCCTATTTCAATGAATGAATACAAGATTCAAGGCTACAATTGTATTTGCTTAATTTTTATCTTTGTTTTCATTAACATTAAAATTGGTGTGCCTGAAGTTTAACTACTTGAGTCAACTCTGGAATAATAATAATGCAATGAGTCCTACAGACTCAGTACGTCCAAAAGATCACGTGATGGCAGTGAATACAAACCCATGATTACAGGCGTGTGTGGAAGTACATGTATTTCTATGTGCATTTGCACACATGGGTTTGTTTGTACCATGGTCCATTCAAATTCCAGCTTTGCCCTATTACCAACGAGAAATTCCATAAATTTTCACCTTTTACTTCACTTGGAATTTTTTCCAATTAGAATATTCTGACAGAGATAGTAGGAGGACAACTAAATAATTTATAAGGTTGTACTATTTGACCATCTTTTTTGCTCATTTTCATATCAATCATTTCATTAACTTTATTTGAACAAACTGGTTGTAGATTACAGACATGGTGGCAAATACTGAAGTCAAAGCTTGAATACTGTTGCAGTGAAGAACTCTTAGTACCTACCATATATCACAACCATTGCCCCAGTAGTTTTTGAATTTGTAATTTTATAATTTTACTCAAATTTATCATTTGGATATAAGTCACTGCACAAACTTTGATTTGAACAAAATTTTATCTAAATACTGTTCAAATATATTAAGCACATGTTCTGGTCACAGAGAAGAAACTTTCTTAGTTTTTAATTAGCATTTTTAGGATAATTTTTGCCACTTTGCATATTATTCATTAGCTGTGATATCGCAGCGGTACTTGTGGCGTATATCGAACGCGATCGGGTCATTGGGGTCATCGCCACAGTCCCGCTGCGAGCCAACGCATAGGCTTCGTTGGCAGTTTACTACGAGACCGACCGGTATCGTAGATTTAGCTCGCAAAATAATAAAATAGATAAAGCATGCAATAAATAAAATTATACCTACTGTATCACTGACTATCTAAGACTCATCTTCTACTCCTGCTAACGAGCCCGACCGTGACAACATGTATTTTCGACCCTTTTTCCTTGAGTCGTCGATGGTTCCTGCTTGAATTTGAACTTTTGACCTCCAACGTATTCAGTGCGTTGTACGCGCAATCGAGCAAACATCGTAGAAACCGTCGATGGTTCACGGGAAAATGGTCAAAAATACATGTACGTGTTCTTATCTTCAAGAAAGTTAGCAGGCGTACAGAATGAGTCTCAGATAGTCAGTGATAAAGATGATACAAGTTTATTTATTCAAAGGCTAATGTAGAATTTTGCGAGCTAAATCTACGACACCAGTCGGTCTCGTAGTAAACTGCCAATGAAGCCTATGCGTTGGCTCGCAGCGGGACTGTGGCGATAACCTCAATGACCCGAGCCCGTTCGATACACGCCACAAGTACCGCTGCGATATCACAGCTAATTATTCATGTGATCCATAATGTTTGAACATTACCCATAATCTGCAACAAAACAGCAAGCCCTTTCTCACACAAACACACAGATACAAGTAAACGGATACACAAATATACACCTCTCTTTGTCTTGGAATCTTCAACATCTTGTAGACAGCTAAGCTCTACGTTGTAAGTATTTTGTTTTACAAGTGTAGCTATGCAACAATAGACATCAAATCAGGTCCAATAATCGTTATCATTCAAGGTATTAGAAATTTACCAGGTCCAAGGAACATATTGAAAATGACAAAGGCAAAAGATGCATCCTGGATACTGATCTGTCAGTCACTTACCCATCATAAAGGGTAAGCAATGAATGGCAATGACGTCGTTTACCTATCATAAAGGGTGGGCATTCAATGATATCAATGAAGCCATTTACCTATCATAAAGTGTAGGCATTGAATGATATCAATGAAGTCATTTACCCACAACAAAGGGTATGCATTGAATGATATCAATGAAACCATTTACCTATCATTAAGTGTAGGCATTCAATGATATCAATGAAGTCATTTACCTATCATTAAGGGTATGCATTGAATGATATCAATGAAGTCATTTACCTATCATAAAGGGTATGCATTGAATGATATCAATGAAGTCATTTACCTATCATAAAGTGTAGGCATTGAATGATATCAATGAAGTCATTTACCCACAACAAAGGGTATGCATTGAATGATACCGGTATCAATGAAGTCATTTACCTATCATAAAGGGTATGCATTGAATGATATCAATGGAGTCATTTACCTATCATAAAGGGTATGCATTGAATGATATCAATGAAGTCATTTACCAATCATAAAGTGTAGGCATTCAATGATATCAATGAAGTCATTTACCCATCATAAAGGGTATGCATTGAATGATATCAATGAAGTCATTTACCTATCATAAAGGGTATGCATTGAATGATATCAATGAAGTCATTTACCAATCATAAAGGGTATGCATTGAATGATATCAATGAAGTCATTTACCTATCATAAAGGGTATGCACTGAATGATATCAATGGAGTCAAAGCCCATTATAAAGGGTATCAATGCATAAATACTGTAAATCACAGATATAATCTAACATAGATGTCATGACAGCATCCGGAATAACCTAAAAAACCTTACCAACAAATGCAAAGTATTTAAATAAATGAGCTCCGCTCTGAATTTGCTTACAGCAACCAAACAGAGAGTAAACTTATGAAACTTACCAATACACTCAAAGAGTACAGACGTCCACTGACCATTATCCATGCAGCGCCTTACATTCAACCCACGTCTGAAGTAACCACTATTACAACTGTACATAATTCGCTCTCCAACATCATATGAATTCTTGCTTCCATCATGACGAGCATTTTCAACGTCTTCAGGTAATCCACATGCAGCTATAATATATAAATTGTTATGAACTCTTTTCACTCTGGTGTCTTGGAAAGTTGGATGGAGCCAAACTGACCAATTGAGGCCAAATTGATCAAAAGAGGACCGCAACAACACAAACAGACCTAAAACAACGCTTTAGGGTGGTTTGCCTCGATCTGTCCAACTTTTGGAGACACCAAATTCACTGAATAGCTCTGAACATTTGGTTGTTATCTATTATGAATAAAGACCAAATTTTATAAAATCTTTTTTGAGATCTTTTGGGAGTAGAATAAGACATTGCGATTGGCATGCAAAATGAAAATCATGAAAAAATCATCAAATATTAGAGTTACTGGCCCTTTACATACTTAAATATTGCAATTTTTGGTAAATTTGACCAAGATGTAATTACAATGGAATGGAATGGAATTGTCAGGTAGGATGATGCATCTTCCTTATCCTCACTGCCAGCATTAATTGTTGTAAGAATTTTTGTGTCGTTGAAGATTTTGTCTGATAAATGTGGTTAAAGGACACCTTGGCAACAGAATTGTTCTGTTGCTCAGTATTAAAATTGTACACTGTATGTTACCCATAGAATGGCTACAGATGTTGTTGCATGTGAAATCCAAAAGATTTTCAAGAAACTGGAGTGGATCACAACCTGAAGGTATTGTTACCCATGAATTTAAATTAATTCAATTGTTGAATGTAAATTGATTCTGATATAATAAGTATACGCTGAAATTTCAACTTCAGACTGCATAATTACCATTTTTATAGGGCAAAAGCAGCAATGTCATGCGCTTAAAATACACAAAATATGTTACTTTAACAAAATACATTTAAATCTAAAAGAAAACTTCAAAGAATACTGCAAGGATATGGTGAATTTTACCATCTAAAACACAGGTTGGTGGCGTGTCACTCCACTGTCTATTTCCTTGACAGTGTATTTCAGAATTTCCACTTCCTGAAAGCTTGAATCCATCATCACAAAAATATGTCATCACAGTGCCAAACACTCTGTTGCTGCCTTGGCTTGCTTCCATTCTACCATTCGTTGGAGATTCCAGCGCTGGACATCTTGCATCTACGTAATGGAAAAGAAGTGCCGGAATAAGCTTATCTACAAGTCCAAGCTCATGGTCTAGTGGATCTCCCCTCTACAAATTAAAGGGACTGATGAATCATTCAGTTGGCAACTTAACCCTTTAACCACCATGGTTTGTCCCAAATCCATTGTTTTCTATGGTAAAGTTGGACCTGTATACAGGGAACTGGGGGTGAAAAAAGGTTAAGCGTTGACCAGTAGCCTGGTAGAAACTGATGCTTGACAAGTGATCTTTCGTGGCTGTTTGCTCCTGGGCTAATGGATATGAAAATTATTTGCTTATCATGGGAGCAGTATTTTTTCAAGGTCTCTCACAAAGGGGAGGGGGGTGGAGGGTGGGAATGTTGCCCACTATCAGGAATAATAGGGGTGGATTTTGATCTGATTGAAGGGGACAGTAATAAATTATGAGAATAAGGTGTGATCAATATTTCTCACATTCCTGACCACTGGGAGTGTGGGATTGACAGTGTTGGTAAAATGAATCCCACACTCTGGTCTAAGAATGCATCCCACACTGTGGGACTAAATGCACATACACGAAAGCGGTATATTATTACACCAACTCTGATTGGATAATAAATGGCCTTTCAATCCATGTGCAAAATGTTATACAATGGCCACATGAAACTGTCCCAACTTTGAACAAAACCTGTGTATAATGGTCAGCATACATGTATCTGACTTGGAATGACCTCTTGTCAAAAAATGCTTTGAATGGGGAGCAAGAAATTGGGTCTTTTTAAACTGATTTTATAGCTGCAAACTGAATCTTTCAGAAATTAAATGCATGTATGACGATTTTCAAGAGATTTATGATATTGAACTGCATTACCACTGTTATCTGTTCTTAAGTCCACTTGTCATCACTTAGCCTACCCGCCACACTTAAAGTAATGACACACCCATCCTCTATGGAAAGGCCACCTCCACATACCAGTAGCGGTCATTTTTTCTTAGTCCCTTACGTGACCACTACACACAGATTCAGACCCTGGATGTCATATGATCTCAAAAGCTGCTAATGCCAAACAATAGGCATAAGGCAAATGAGAGCTGCAAATCTATCAACTTACTTGGATTGACACAACTAAAATTCTGTCCACTTACTTGGATTGACACAACTAAAATTCTGTCCACTTACTTGGATTGACACAACTAAAACCACACACATCATCACAGAGACAACGCTTGTTTCCAGAGCAATTACTGTCTGACGAACACTGCTTGTTGCAATCTCTTCCCAAAGTGGATATCGCTTCAGGTTTTCTTGGACAGACATCCTGCCCTGTGAACAATAAAAGTATTTTGTTTCCAAAGTTACATTGTAGACTTTACTAGCATTCCTTGATAAAGATCCTATTTTGTGTTGAAAAAGTTGATATTTCAACAAACTGAGCACATAAACTTTGAATATTAAAAGATGAACTGTAAAACTGTTTAAAAGAGAAAAATGTTTTTGAAAGTGATGGCAATATCTTCATCATTCTTGAACAACGGTTTGGTACAGTACCCACTTGAAGCAATAAAAGGGCTAGCTTGTTGTCAACATCTCTGCTTGCCAATGTTGTTGTGTATTACACCCAGTATATAACAGCATACCCTCTTTTGGAAAACCTCAAAAGACATTTCATTACAGTACAATACTAATACGTTTTCCCGTTGGTTGTGGATGGCTCATGAATATCCATTACATGAATATTCATGAAGAAAGATGCAATATATTTTACAAATTACATGTTTTATATGCTTATAGGTTTATTTTCTAAATGTAGCGACATATTTATAAGGTTTATTTTCTAAGCGTAGCTACATATTTATAAGGTTTATTTTCTAAGTGTAGCTACATATTTGACAGATGGGTCAACCACTGCACGATGAAAATGTTTTTTATCTTGTAATGCATTTTGTCTGTCAAACTTGGCAAAAAATCACACGAAACGAGTGTTTCTGAAGCAGATTTAGTATCAGGTATATGAATTTTGAGAAAGAAAGGGAATGATGAACAGTTTCAGGATACATGAATTGCTAATTTTCAGAGTAAAATCGGATGTGGAAGATGACATAGTATGGTCCACATAGCCATTTGGTTTCAAGACTTTGTTTTTTTCTTGCGTATCGACACAGGTCTATGGTGCGCCTAAGTGCAGAGCAGAATTTTAAAGGTCAGGCAACTGTGTTCTCACAGAGACCAGATATGAACTGAAAATGCTCACGTTTCATTATATATTGCAGTTATGAGTAAATTTGAACCTTTGACACATGTTAACAACTTCATTGAAAGTGTTATGATAAACATAATGAACAATATTCACCACATATTAATTCTAAAGGTCATTAAGTATTCAAATATACAATTAGCTGAAATCAAAATAATTAATTTCTTTTACTGCTGTCATCGTATCACCATTTTATATAGCACATAAATTACCTTTTGTCAAGTCCTTCAAGCTATATATGCCAAACTGTGAAAGCTCATTAGATATGCAAATTCTACATTAGCTCAGCTAACATGAAAATGCGAAATGAATTTCAATATTGTTATAACCTGGTATAATCATCAATGTACATAACATGTTTTGCCAACTTTGATCAAGTAAAACCAAGTATAAATCCCTAATTAAGAATGTTCATTAAATATGCAAATTAGGAATTGACTGAAATGTTCTCATTAAATATACAAATTAGGAATTGGTTGAAGTTAAAATGTTATCAAAGTGAGACTTGGGTGGACACAGTAGCCAATGGGTATGTGTGAAGACAGTGCAGTGGAAAATAAAATTTAATGCAATGAAACACTGAATGCAGTCATTCTTTGGGAACAAATATTTTAATGACATATCAAGAACAAACGAAAGTAATTGACCAGTTAACAAAACTCTTCATGTGATTCTAGGGCTAGTTTTATACTTGTCGATGTTTGATGATGGAAAGGAATGTTCACAAAAATAACTAACTTGAACAATCATAAAAATACCCCAATTATACGGTGTCGCTCAAATTTGATCAGAATTGGTATATACCAGTATGGGTTACCAATGATCAACAATAAATGTTGTTTCTATCTGTTCAGTGGAGGAAAATTCTATGTTGATGTTATGACAATGATTTCTGCACAGTACAACCAAGAAAAACAACAAGAAATACTTAAACCAGAAAAACAAGAATGACAAAAGTAATTAGGGTCTGAAACTTTAGGTACTGGAGGTCAGCTTAAGCAACATGCATAGCAGAAACAAGCCCCTCTTAGTTTGAATATAGACGGTCTCCCCCCCCCCCCCCCCCCCCTACTGTCTATGGTTTCAGCAGGTCTGTTAATATGTAACAGTTCATAAACAATGACAGGAAATGACTCAAGATCAGTGGAGTTGGCCTGTTTCTTACTGGCATGCCATAACTCCTGCACATTTGCAGGATTTCACTTTTTCTTACCTCATTTGCACATTTTTGACACTGATGTGTTCATTTGAACAAATTCACATCACAACCCCTGCATCTACCTATACATCAAATACTGAGCTGGTAGCTCTGGCGGTATGGGAGCCTTTGTGTGTGACGGACATACATCCCCACATACGTACCTACAAATATACAGACATACAGATGCCACCGACTCATCATATAAGCTCTTTTCATTATTTATATACCAAACCAAATATGAGCTAAAAAACTATGAATAAACCTCAATAGCAACAAAATTCCAAGCAAAACAATACACTATTCAGAGTGTTAATTTACAAAGTTCACTCAAAATGTATTTTGACAGCTGTAAGTTAACTGGCAGCTACTTACTAAAGTCTGTTGAAAAAGAGTACTAAATATCATTGTTTTTCAGGTCAATAAGTCATTGAATCAAAAAAATGTGTCATGAAATGGTAAAACAACAACTGATAAATAAGTAATTTTTCTCAAGAGTGACTTGAAACGCCTCGCCTTAAAGATATTTTCATCCCGTTCCACAGAAACTGACTGCGTTTTCGAGTGCCGCATGCGCCTAGCTATGAACAATAGGTCTGGGGAATCCCCGCGAAAATCGCTCACACTTGTCCGAAACATTGATTGTTCACTTTTGAGCTGCATGATTCGGCTTGCACAAAATATTTTCATTTTGGAGATAATGAATTAAATTTGATATTTTTTTCTTTCGTTTGTTAATTTAAAGTCATTTTAATGTTTTTAGATGCTTTAAAAAATTCAAAACCCGCTAAAAAAGCAACTATTTGGCCAAAATTCAAACGAAAAACACGAAAATAAAGCTCGAATCATGGGCTATTAATATATGAATATTTTCAGTCTCTTTACACTTACCCTCAAATGCGATAGAACACTGTGTATACACAGGCTCAGTGGGCTAAAAATAGCAAAAATAGAGAGTTGAAAACATGCCGGCCACTCTCGCCGATGCACGATTTTTGCATCAAAATTTTTCACTCATTTTCGTTCATATGACTTTGAAACTCCAGGAAACAATTGAGAAGAAAAGGTTACCATGAAGTATTGAGGTATTTGCTGATAATTTGCCAAATTAAACGAGAAAAAATGCTTCGAAAATTCTCACACGCTTACACACTGAGCGCTTTCAGAAGCCATAGCATGTTCGTACTTAGTCTGTCAGACATGTGACCATACATGTGATCATACAAATTTCCAAAACACGACTTGATACATTTATTTTATTCCAAAAATGATCACACACATATCAGTATTCATGATGTGGTTTTCATGATGTACAAAGTAAATCTTAATGAATTGGACGTAGTTCTTTTTCAAGTACAAGATTACAATCGTGCACCGGGAAAAGATGATATAGGAGCACAGGGACTGTCATAGGAGTAACAAGGACGGTAGCAGATCCAAAGTTCAGATAATTCTCACCACTAGATGGCGCTATACCAGGGCCAGAAAATTACGCTGGTCCGAGGTCCCGGACCAGTGATTTTTTATCCCGGACCAGCATAAATTACCCCTTAAAAGTCCACGGACCAGTAGAAACGGGAGTCAATTTACTTCGCAAGGGAGTTTCCAGTGTTTTCCAAGATTGTGTTTTTGTGTCTTTTGACGCAAAATTGGAAACTACCGGTACGTCCCCCAAATACAGGAGTAACTGGGACGCACTAAAATCAGGCCTAGAATTTCACTGACACCAAGAGTCCATTGTGAGACTACGTCTTCTAGCTACAAAATCAGTTACTCTGTAGCGATTCATGATATGAGCAAGGCGATGTGCGTCCACTAGCCACTGCACTGGGCCCTGGGCCATGAACTCATCTTACATGTAAAATGTAACGTGGCAAAAACCAGACCGTAGTCTCACCTAAAAATATCAGCAACCCCAAAATTGTGTGAAAATATTATATGTCTGTCTATCAAAGTAGTATTTTGCAGTAAATTTCTCTGGAAGGAGTCTCATTATAAGTTTCCGATCGTCCGTAGCAAGCAAGCTTCAGAGTTTAGGAGGTCACCATGCTGACTTCCTTATATAGTCAAGACCCCCTAGCTCGATTGTAGCTGACCTTAACAAGAACCGCCTAGCTTGTCAAAACAGCTTATGGCAATTTGCTATTGATATCAAAGGAAAAAGTTCTTCTCAGATATTTGGTGTTTTCAACCTTTTTTTTTTTGCATTTTAAATGGAAAAGAATCAATTGCTGGGCAATTATAAAATGAACTTTATAGCTATAGTAAAAATAAAATGTTAATGTGTGTACCAGAACTTGAGAAGTCTACCAAGTAAATGTTTATGCAGAGTGTCTACATTACAAAGATTGACAGTTTTTGCTGTATGTAAATCCCAAGCAAATCTGATAGAAATGCATATATAACATGAGTACGAGAAATGAATCATTCTCGTATTGTTATGCAAATTTTTGAGGACCAGTGGATTTTATCGTGGGACCAGTGAAAAAAAACGGGTCACTGGTCCTGGGACCAGTGGGAAAAAAGGGAAATTTTCAGGCCCTGTATACAAAAAATTTCATTACTCATACTTGGCACATTTTGTACCAGTACATGTATATCCAAATTTGAGCCATAATGAGCATTTAATTAATAAGCCACACCCACCAAAATCTAATCAGATCTAGATCTTATCATAACAATGCTACATACCAAATTTCATACAATTGGACTCAGGGGTTCTCAAGTTATGAGTGGAACAAAATCTGTCTACGGACAGACAGACGGACAGACGGACGGACAGACGGACACACACACAGACATTGTGGCGACATAGGACACCTTCGGCGCTTTGCGCCACGGTGTCCAAAAATGACTTCTGCTAATGTTGAATCATATATTTTTAATGCAAAATAGCAAATTTTGTCAACTTAGGTCTAGTCACTTCAGATATATATCCCAAATTAGGAAAGTTCATTAAATATGCAAATAAGGAATTGGCTGAAGTAAAAATGCCTAATGACTTTCAATAATGTTGTATCTTCAATATATGTAGCAAGTTTCATCAACTTTGGTCAAGTCCATTCAGATATATATCCCTAATAAGAAAAGTTCTTAAACATGCAAATAAGGAATTGGCTGAAGTATAACTTCTTAATGACTTTCAATAATGTTATATCATAATATTTTCAATCACGGTTACTTTGAGTAGCCGTGCTTCAATGTACGTAGCAAGTTTCATGAGCTTTGGTCAACTCAATTCAGATATACATCTCTAATTACAATAGTTCATTAAATATGCAAATAATGAATTGGCTGAAGTAAAAACGCGTAATGACTTCCAATAATGTTATATCATTGTATCTTTAATGTACATAGCAAGTTTCATCAATTTTGGTCATGTCAATTCAAACGTCCCTAATTTCAAAAGTCCTAAAATATGCAAATTGGGAGTTGGATGAAGTGAAATGTTGTATCATAGTATCTTCAATATATGTAGCAAGTTTCATTAACTTTGGTCTACTCAATTCATATATTTATATACCGGGTATATATATATATACCAGGGAAAAGTTAATTTTGAGCCCTATATATATATATATATATATATATATATATATATATATATATATATATATATATATAATATATATATATATATATATAGGGCTCGAAATTAACTTTTCCCTGGTATTCCACTTGGGCTACCATTTTCTAAAGTTGGTAGTCTAGTGACAATGGCTGGTAGCCCATGCATATTTTAGTTTAGGGTTATTGTTTTTCATTAACCAGACAAGAAAAGGCAATTTTTCAAGATTATGCCCATGAAGTAAATAGTGAATTTTCGAGTCATTTGATGTGAATACTTGCACACCTAATACCCAAAGGAAACAGGTATAAAGCCCCCCTCCCAAAAAAAGTTTCTGGTCTTTGACATTCAGCAAAAGTGATGCGGCGATGCGGTTTACTTTTTTCTTTTTTATTCTTAACTATGCTGGTTTGGCATTATTGATGCGACAGTTACTGTCTTTTATCACTGACTGCATAATACTTCTATTTTTTTTTAGCATGTTTGGACATGAAAATAGGGATAGCAAGGATAGCTGTACTGATGAGTATGTAACCCCAAAAAAAGCCATGACGCGAAGGTTCTGAAATGACATACGCGGTGACCAGAAACGATCTGTTTTTGCCTAATTGACAACAGTGATACTCAAAAGTTTGGTGACCTTTGACAAAATGCAATGAAAATGCATTTTTATTGACCATCATTTCCTGTGCCTGTCATCCAAGTACATCTGTTGAGATATTGAAACTTGGTTGCAAAGTTTCACTGCACGGTTGTCTTTGTAATTTGTATAACAGAATCGTAGTCTGGCCTTAGTCATGTTACCGTAAAAACCCGATCAATTCGACCACCCTATTAATTCGACCACCCTATTTTTTTCACAAAACATAATTTGATTTGGGCCCTTTCAAATCGACCACCGACTAAAATTGGGACTTTCTCGATCTCTTTTAATTCGACCGAATTACATACCCTTCAAAAACGTCCTTCAGTTGGTGAATGAACGATATTTAAAGACATGGAAAACCACCGTTACGAATACGACGAACCACGGGTCAGACAAAAAGGCAGACTTATATATAAATGTCAACAATATAAAATATCGCAATGCCGGAGAGAGAGATGGAGAGAGAGAGAGAGGTTTACGCTGTCGCGATCTGATTATACTGTTTCGGATGTGACTTCGGTATAGACGATACACAGACATCGAAAATGTACACCTACTTTCCAGAAATTCGACTAATCTTATTAGACCAAATCCAAAAGTGTTGGTTGAAGTAAATCTTCAGATGTTGGTTTTCCAAAGTTAGAAAATACTTACAGAAATATGGTCGTCATAGTCTTCTCTTAAAAACTATTATCTTCAACACCACGTTTCTTATGATCGGTGATGTTATTTTTTATTATTTTTACAAACTTTCAATGCATCAAACGCCATTAGACTATCTCATCTGCCTGTCAGGGAGTTACAATATATTTCCAAGGGCTGGCACACGATGTCAACTTACGCGTCGTCAGTCGAGCGGCCGGTGGCAGTGTCACAGATCGCTCCGTCTGTAATCCCGGCCACTTTGGTTTTGATGTGACACCCAGGTGCGTTTGAGGTTTTTTGTTACCTAATTTGTCGACCTCACAAAATTTCACAGTCCATGCTTTGAAGCAGTCTCAACATGGCAAACATGTCTCGCGTAAATTTCATCCTCGTAGTTCCAATTAATTCGACCACTAAATTATTTCGGCAGTTTTAATTTCCTAATAAATCGACGATTTTGAAATCGTAATTATTTTTTTCTGGTCGAATTGATCGGGTTTTTACGGTACTGTTCTAAAGTGACAGACCCAACATGGCATGCCAAGTACTGACTGAACTATGTCCCGGTCTTTGGTAGTCCGAGTGGACTTTGGTAGCCCCAGGCAAAATTTGGTAGTCTGTGGATGCAGGACTACCGCTAATGTGTCACTTTAATGACTAGACGAAATTTGCAAGGAAATGTTTTGCAACATTTGGAGACTTAATCACAATAATCATAGCAGTAAACAGTAAAACAAAGAGACACATTGTCTATCCAAGGGAACACATCACTTCAGTAGAGTGGAGTGGGGTTGAAGGACTGACATTGAACCACATGGAGGGACTGTGATTGAACAGACCAGGCATGTACTACATAACTGCTAAAATATCTATCTCCTAGCAATAAACTGTGAGAGGCATGTAAGATTTACAGCTCTGCAGTGCACTAGTGTGATCTCCGAAAACTTCGTGGTCAAGGTGGACCATCCAAAATATTGAATCTGGTGGTCAAAATGAGATAATTGGTGGTCTTTGGCCGCATGAACACTGGTTATTTCGAACCATGAATATATATATATATATATATATATATATATATATATATAATATATATATATATATATATATATATATATATATATATATATATATATATATATATTATTTTATATATATATATATATATATATATATATATATATATATATATATATATATATATTATATATATATATATATATATATATATATATATATATATATATATATATATATATATATATATATATACAGATGTCCTCGTGGGAAATTACAGTGCTCGATGCTAAAGCAGAGCGTTATAAATAATAACAAACTGTAGGGTATTTTTGTTTCCCTTTCTTTATTGAAGTCCAAAGCTGCCACCTCTGGCTGATCCATCATTAATGAATGAATGGAGTGGAACGAATTCATTTATTAGAATGAGAGTATTGAGAAGACATATAATTTCTCGCGGTTTGATAGTGTAGAGAGAAATTGATGTCTTCGCGTTAAGAAAATATGACACATGGCATTGATAATTAATGCGGGGGCGGGGCTACCGAGCTATAAGGGGAAGTTTCGAATTAGGTATTCAGTCTAGCCAGGCACTTCAGCAGCCTACAGACGGGTTCGTCCAAGTAATTATCAAACATGGGGCCCGGGGGCACCGACGTCCTTTGTACCTCCTTACTGTTTATTAATTGCCATAAATGTGAAATTTGGCAAAAAGTCAAATTGTTTTGACATAAATGAAAGTTATTTGAACTGGTTGGTTACCGCTCCAGCATAAGTTCAAGTGTTGATTCTAAGTATCAACAAGAGGGCAGATCGTCCATGTAGCCGACACGAACACGAAGTGTCTGTTACCAGCTACCAAAAACTATGAAAAATAGTAAAGAATGAGCTACAAAATCACTATTAGTTTTAAGTTGCAGGTAGAATAAGTCTGTGCCTTTGTATAAAATACTATAAAAATAGTAGAAAGTGAGCAACCAGCTGAAAGTTAGTCGAGGAGACCTTAACCGCATATCATTTGCATGTCATTGTCGGCTACATGGACTGTGTGCCAACAACCTTGATGAACCATTGACTAAAAAACATTTGCTTGTTACACTCACCACACTTGTACTCAGTATTTGGAGTGTACACCTATCTTCAATACAATGATAAAAAGTTTGGACTCTGTAGGTCAACAGTGCACCTTTAATGTATGAGACTAAATAAGCTTACCCCTCAAGTACCGGTATGTATAGGCCAAAAACAATATTTAATTTTGAATTATGTAGTGCAGGGAAGGACATACAATATGGTGAAAAGCAAACTAAATATAAAAACTGAATATACAATTATATGGAAATGTTGTTTTACAGTCATGAGTATCTGGTGTGTGCCGAGAGACAAATATTAAAATTGGACAGTATCATCCTGACCACAGTTTGTCTGACTGGTTGTTTCCTTCTGATTTTCTGACACGGTGATAGGTACAAAATATTATGCTATTCACGATAGTTATACAACATAGCTTGCATTTTGTTCACAGTAGAACTGAGTTTTACATGTAAGATAACTTTCTCGTATTAAAACTGTAAATTCTGGCTTCTGGCAGCTCAAACGTCACAATACTACATTTTTTGATATGATATGGAGTGATTTGCACACATGCAGTGACAGTCGATATATTCATAGTATGAGAGTCTACTGTACATTAAAGCATAGTGATGTTGACAACTACATGCATGCCAGTGCACGATTTCAAAGTAGCCAGGAGGAAATTCTAATGGTCTTTTAGTGGAAATATAGGTATTAAACGACAGTGAAACAAACAACATTAGTTATCGTGACCTTGCTAAAGTGCAATCTCGGATCATGTATGATCTGATGATCATGCCAAATTACCATGTCGGATTTAGCCCTGCGTACGATGCTGTGTGTTCCGCTACAGCTATTCCCCCCGCTCACCAAAGCCCTGCAAAGACCAGTACGTAGGGTCGGTGACTTCAAATCCATTTTGGGACTGACGTAAAAAGCCAAATTACTGCCGAAATTCAGCGTTCTTGGGCCCAAGTCGTATCCTGCCCACCTCAGCTACTCGATCGCTTCCAAAATGCCAGTCTTTTATTCACTTTTCGTAAATAACCGTCGATGTCGGCAACTCTCTCGCTAGCTGTGCATACGTACGCAGTGTACGCAGTGCATTCCCTGTGTGCGTTCCTAACACACAGCATCGTACGCAGGGCTAGCGAGAGAGTTGCCGACATCGACGGTTATTAAGTAAAAGATGATGTCAAAATCAATGCACAACTTTCGAAATTACCCAAAATAAGCAACAGAAAACTAAAAGTTATCGCTGTGTCGAAAGGACAGTATATCAACATAAAAAGACGCTAGTTTGTTATGACATGGAGGCCGGAGGTAGAAGGACAGAGCATTCCCTCGCTCTCACCTAGCCCTGCGTACGATGCTGTGTGTTCCGCTACAGCTAATAGCCCCGCTCACCACAGCCCTGCAAAGACCCGTACGTAGAGTTGGTGACTTCAAATCCATTTTTGGACTTGACGTAAAAAGCCAAATTACTGCCGAAATTCAGCGTTCTTGGGCCCAAGTCGTATCCCTGCCTACCTCAGCTACTCGATCGCTTCCAAAAATGCCAGTCTTTCATTCTTTTTTCGGAAATAACCGTCGATGTCGGCAACTCTCTCGCTAGCCCTGCGTACGTACGCAGTGTACGCTGTGCATTCCCTGTGTGCGTTCCTAACACACAGCGTACACTGCGTACGTACGCAGGGCTAGCGAGAGAGTTGCCGACATCGACGGTTATTTACGAAAAAAGAATAAAAGACTGGCATTTTTGGAAGCGATCGAGTAGCTGAGGTAGGCAGGGATACGACTTGGGCCCAAGAACGCTGAATTTCGGCAGTAATTTGGCTTTTTACGTCAAGTCCAAAAATGGATTTGAAGTCACCAACTCTACGTACGGGTCTTTGCAGGGCTGTGGTGAGCGGGGCTATTAGCTGTAGCGGAACACACAGCATCGTACGCAGGGCTAGCTCTCACCCAGCTATTAGTACGGGCCGCCGGTGGGATTGCCTCGCTATTAAAAGCAATGGATTCGCCGGTACTGGGGAGTACGGAGCCCATCATTCTTCAGTCTATCGAAGGAGCGGTTCGTGCCAAAAAATACATGACAGCAATCAAATATACGCTAAAACCTTTAAAACGTCAAAATCCGCAACTGACCGAGAAACATGATGGCGTCGGTTTGATTTGTCCTTGAAAAACAACGCTAACTTGTTAAGTGCGCATGCGCATATTAAGGGGAGACCCATTTGATTTCGGGGGGGTATGCAGGAAGTGGGTATGGGAACTTTTTTTGTTAGAGAGACAGCATTTTTTTATTTCTACAGTCAGACCTGCATCAATATTTTTTTCAAATGGAGTAGCAGTGCAATTTTTCAAATTTAAGCCAGTGTTTCACATATCACAGGATGTTTTTATTTATTCATTTTACATTCCAACAAATGACAAACAAAATGGAAAGTCTATTATATATACAACTTTAAATTATAGAACACTTTTTGGCAAATCAACTGTGATCAGTACTATACCTGCTTTTTTTAAAACAGTCAAGTCCTTTTAAGTTCTCGGTGGAGATGTTATCTTTTGTGGTCAGATAAACAAGGCTCACACATTGTATTTCATTATATTTGTTGTTCCTCAATTTTCATTGTCAACTTGTAATCTTTCTAACATATTTATATTGAGAGAATAATGTATTGGTTTTAACACTAGTTTATTGACTCCTACCTTGTGTTTTAAATTTTCACGATTTACAGAAGTCAAATAGTCCCATCTAGATATTGCCTATACCATTGAGATATTGCAACAGAAATCCTGAAACATGATTTCTTGGGTCAGAAAAGGGAAGGAAAACATCGAGTGCACTGAGGTGTAAAGTAGTGAATGCTTATATCGTAAGCGCTGGAAAAAAAAACACATAAGAATTGCTCATGGTAAAAACATTTGCATGCCTTTGGCAGCATGCCAGCAAAGAATACATGAGAATGAAGTTTCCAAAATTTTGCTCATTTCAACAGCATTGTGACAATTCCTTTTTTATTTCTGTCTGTTATGAGAATATTTTTTTCTCAAGCCATTACAGGCTTAATTTTTTTCTTTTATTTCACCTGGTGACAATTTTTTTTCCTCGAAATCCTCCATACCCCCCCCCCGAAATCAAGTGGTTCTCCCCTAAGTGAGCCCTGACCTATACGGGCCAGTGGATTACTTCCTCAGTAGAACTGAAATGATATGCCCGCCAGTACCGGTGTTTATCGCCTACTGAGGCCAACATTCTTCAGTCGATCACAGGCGCCTTTCGTTCCAAAAAATACACGACAGCTGCAAAAGTGCATCACTGTCAACTTCATAACTATAGAACATATTGAAATACACAGTGAAACGTTCACAACGTAACAAATGTGCCCATACCGAGAAACAAGATGGCGTCGTTTCGATTCTTCAACTAAGATTTTGTCCTACAGTTGTGCGCATGCGCAGACGGTAGCTTTAGCGAAAGTGAGGCAAAATCAAGTAAATATAAAATAAAAATGGATAAAAATATTGTTTAAAAATAATGTAAGGCATGTATCACCAAATTTTGAACATTTCTGACGGTATTTCAACTATACGAACACCCATGCCACACATCACAATAATCAAATCAGTGGTTTTGAGGAAAAAGTGAAAATAGTGGTTTTCAGAAAAAAGCTAAAAAAGTGACTTTAAAATGATTCAATCAAAAAGAGAAAAAGACCGTTTGAGATACATGCCAAAGTGACCACCAGACCAAATTTCAGAAAAAGTTACTGAAGCGTTTTCTGAGATACCTGCGTCCACAGCATACGGCCCACTATGTTGGCCATATTGGGCCGCGCCATCACATTAGTACCTTGTGGCCACAGGGCACAAAGTACTAAAAACAAAGTGTTGTTTGGTTTTCGTATTGAGGGAATGAACGAAAGTGGTGAAGTCCAACACCATCCCGTGGTCCTGTGTTATGCATTGTTTTCAGACACAGGTTTCCAGAGAATTTCCCTTATCTGAGGTTTTTACCTCAGGTTTTTCCTGGACGGCATGCACAGGTGACACAGGTACTACATTTCATTTGCTTCCGCCATGTCATTTGCTTCCGCACCCCGGTATAATGTGTACTGTATACTTTTCTCTACTGGTCTGTAATAAAGCTGCCCCTCTGGTTGATCCATTACTTTGTACTTGAAGTAATTTTGTTATTATATATATACATATATGTATGTATATGTATTTATATAAGTATATATATGTTAATATATATATATATATATATATATATATATATATATATATATATATATATATATATATATATATATATATATATTATATATATATATATATATATATATATATATATATATTTTTCTTTGCATCATTCATAAGATTGATCCTCATTACCAATAACTGATTCCTAAGTTGGTGACTTGTGTGCGAGGCCCTGTAGAATCCCGCGGGATCCTTAGGTTGAAAGGTTAGGTGATGAGTTTAGCCGCCTTACTCACCATCAACGCACAACGAATGAAAAGCCCCATCTAAGAGTCAGGACCGCCCACATTGGACCGACTGATCCATTAGCTCAGTTGGTAGAGCATCCGTAATGTTACGGGGGGTGTGGGTTCGAGTCCCGCATGGGTCACTTTTCATTCACCACTGTATTTCATATAAAAAAATCGTATGGTGAGTCATTTCAAATTTACCCTTCTCTGGCTTTGCATCATTCATAAGATTGATCCTCATTACCAATAACTGATTCCTAAGTTGGTGACTTGTGTGCGAGGCCCTGTAGAATCCCGCGGGATCCTTAGGTTGAAAGGTTAGGTGATGAGTTTAGCCGCCTTACTCACCATCAACGCACAACGAATGAAAAGCCCCATCTAAGAGTCAGGACCGCCCACATTGGACCGACTGATCCATTAGCTCAGTTGGTAGAGCATCCGTAATGTCTACGGGGGGTGTGGGTTCGAGTCCCGCATGGGTCACTTTTCATTCACCACTGTATTTCATATAAAAAAATCGTATGGTGAGTCATTTCAAATTTACCCTTCTCTGGCTTTGCATCATTCATAAGATTGATCCTCATTACCAATAACTGATTCCTAAGTTGGTGACTTGTGTGCGAGGCCCTGTAGAATCCCGCGGGATCCTTAGGTTGAAAGGTTAGGTGATGAGTTTAGCCGCCTTACTCACCATCAACGCACAACGAATGAAAAGCCCCATCTAAGAGTCAGGACCGCCCACATTGGACCGACTGATCCATTAGCTCAGTTGGTAGAGCATCCGTAATGTCTACGGGGGGTGTGGGTTCGAGTCCCGCATGGGTCACTTTTCATTCACCACTGTATATTATATATATATATATATATATATATATATATATATATATATATATATATATATATATATATATATATATATATATATTATATATATATATATATATATATATATATATTATATATATATATATATATATGCACAGATTTAGGCGAACCCCTGTGAGAGGCACACTTGTGAAGGACTCTGTGTAACCCAGGAAGGAAAAGGCCTTTTTCCAGGTTTAAAGGGACATTATTTGTATCTTTGATTTTTTTCCATTTTTTCGATGACTGAAATCCCGGTCAAATCAATAGGAGACCTAAATTGTGACTATGGACGGCTTCAAGGATATGTAAAACACCTTCTTGCTCTTTACGGCAAGGTTCAATGTTGGTAAGGGTGTCCGCGCGATTTGAACCAACCGCCATGATTGAACCCCAGCACATGACCAAAATTACTACGCATACGTCAACTATCAAAGTACAGCTAGAACGCTGAGCGGCCGTCACCTACACACTAACTTCAGCACAATGCATATCGATGAGCTCACGTCGCATAAACAAATGTACGTCTCACAAACTACTGTCAAGTAGTGAAATAAACAGTCGCATTGCTTGTAAGTTGATTTTAGTATCGATGATAGGGACTGTGAAACAGAAATAAGACCATAAACGCAATTGAGTCAATGGTAAAACTAAAACGATGTCAGATTGCTGTGATGATAGTGGGACAGGTACAGAGTAATGCGTTTCCTGTGCATTTGATCGTTAGCAAATCTTAGGCAACTTTTAAGATTTTTAGGGCATTTTCTTGCCATTACCGTGATTACGTTGGTTTGTTTTACAAACACGACATGATCACTTGTTGAACTTGGAAACATCGCACTCAGACAGAACAGTGCACGGTGTAGCATCAGTGACATCGTGACACCGCGCCGAGCGGGTACTGTACTGTCGATTGATACTGCTCGCGATTGGAGTCACCTCTCGACAAACAAGATCTGTTCGAATGTTGTTATTCTCAATGCATCGTGTAATTATTTGTATCAGTTGAATCGCATTTCGAACCAAAAGTGAGTACATCGCAATGACAGCTGCCTAGACCCTATACGTCGCTTACGGCCTCCGTCCCACTCCCAAAAGTGAGTTTTGCGTAGCTGAGCACATCGTGTACCTAGCCCTGCGTACAGGTCTGTGTTCCTGGCGTTATACGGCCTCCACGCCGTATAACGCCGGGAACACAAAGACCTGTACGCAGGGCTAATTGTGTACCCAGGCGAGGCGGGTGTGCTTGAAAACGAAACTCAGTGCGAGTTTGGGATTAAAAATGGGTTGTTTTTTGTGGAGAAACTGCACGCCGCAACCGAGGTGCTGCCAGCGATTTGGCACAGCCCTGCTACGCAGAGCTAGCTTTCACCCAACAATGTACATGATGTACGTGTCAGTCGCCAAAGCAGCTTCAATCACAGACAGTAGAGGCCCCTCTGTTGTATATGCTTCAATTTCGCGATCACCTCGACAATAATTTGACTGTCTACTGAAGTTTATCCCTTCATTTTCCTCTGTTTTGACATTTCTATGCCCACAGGCTTTGGGCAAGTCTACATATGGAGGTAAAAACGAGACGAAAAAAATCAGCAATTATAGGTCTTGTCACCGGGCCTTGTCGTCGGCTTCTTGCAGCTTGTAGGCATTTGAAATGCCCATCACAAAAATGTGCTCTGTAGCAGCAAAGAATGGTGTATCTAAGAGCAGGATTGGCCGTCAAGATCTCCATGAAAAACTGACCGTCAAAATGTAACTGTGAGCAAACGGCATCGGTAATAGGGAATCCTGAAACTGCTACACTGCGCTATCGACTTTCACTTCGTGTGGGTTATTTTTTTACACGCGGATGCTTACAGCGGCCTAGATAGCCAGTTAGCAGTGTGTTCTGATCGCAGGTCAACGGTAGCCCACCATTAACAGGAAAGACACTTATTTTTTTATCCACTTGCCCGAAGGCAAGTGGGGGGTTCAGTTCACTTGCCCGAATTGGAAAACCACTTGCCCAGTATAATTTACATGTTTGAAAAAAGCTAAAACATTGGTTTTTTCATTTCATGCACTTTATTTGAAAATTATGTCATCATGAGAAAATGTCAGACATTCTCATAGGGTTTTCTTCAGACTTCTGAGAGTGCTGGATGGCTCATTTATATTCCATTGATTACTAAAGCCCCATTACCTGTATCTTTTAGCATTCTTTATGTGATTTCACTTCTGAACTAAAACAAGTTTTTTAGAATTTGCTCTTTGAGGGGTTGGAATACAAGTATTGTTAACTGCCCAGTGAGACTGCATGTGCAATTTTGAACAAGAAAAATAATAAATATGTGCCCAAACGTAAAATGGCACCCCATGCAAATATAGCAAAACCAGTGTACACCGTGCATATATGCATTTGAATATTCACGGAAACAACAGAGTAGTCCAATGTAATGCATAGTGTGAATGTTTTCAACTGGACATGCTTTGTTTTTTTTTAGTATGGTGTGAAATCATAATAATGGTTAAATGTAAATTTACTTGTCCAATTTTTCACTAAAGAATGTTTTGTACAGCAGTAAAAGACTATATCCTGTAAATGGGTAGAATTTAAAGAAAACCAGTCTAATAGGAAGCCTTTTTAGGTCAACAAATTTCAAGATTTACAGCTAGTGGGGGTTTCATATTCATAGAAAAAATTCTAACATTTCATATGTTTGTATGTTTACTTTCTTGGGGCTTAATGTACAAATAATAACAGCCATTTCAATTGTACTTTCAAGGTCTTTTTGCTTTACATAAAGAAAAAATCTGTAGCTATAAAGGAATGTTTGAAGCTTCTGAAAAATAATGTACTTCTTTGTCATGTTTTTACTGCGCTTATATCATACACCAGCCCTATAAAGTTTGGATTGCCATTGCACTATACCAGTATCCTATGTTTTTCTAATAACCTAAGTGGTCTTTTTAATGCTCATGCGCAGACTAAATAGAATTAAACCAACAACCTAAGGCGTCAGTGTTTTACAATGTGTCTTGAAAGCTGAATTTCTGGCAGATCGTCCATGTAGCCGACACGAACACGAAGTGTCTGTTACCGGCTACCAAAAACTATGAAAAAATAGTAAAGAATGAGCTACAAAATCACTATCAGTTTTAAGTTGCAGGTAGAATAAGTCTGTGCCCTTGTAAAAAATACTATAAAAATAGTAGAAAGTGAAGAACCAGCTGAAAGTTAGTTGAGGAGACCTTGACCGCATATCATTTGCATCTCATTGTCGGCTACATGGACTGTGTGCCAAATTCGATGATGTCAAATTCGCTCCTTGACAGTCATTTTCGAATGGGAAAATTCACAAACAGAGAGGTTGGTCGCCACGGACAAGTAACTTTTGGCTTATTGACCTGAAAATTAAGTCAGTGTTAAACTGTTTGTTGAAAATTCAAAGACTTGACCCGTTGACACCAAATATTGCTCATGACTTCATTGCATGCGGTCTTGCCACTGACTTTGCCACTCACTGTCCCTCAACAATTGAAGAGTACGTTTTAGTAAAAGTCCAATTTTATGTAGTGATTTTTAACCTCTGGACTTTATTTTAACATTATTATAAACGTTCATACAAAGCACAAAAACCGCTGTGTGTTTCTTTTTTTACCGTATCGACATATTGTGAGACACCGTAACTTCACAGTCAATGCAATGAACTTTGGTGAACGTACGTTCCACCAGCTGAACAGTTTTTTCATATGCAAAATCAGCGTACGGTAATTTACCGGTACCGGTGTATTGTTTGAACTGGATTTTATTGACAGCGATTATATGATTCTTTTCCTCAACTCTTCATGCAACTTTATGAAAATCTTATGGAAATGTTCACAATGACATAATATGATTATTTTTTGTTGTTTAAGTCCATGTTCCCTCACCAGAAAATCGCTCTTGTGAATTCGATTTCTAGGTAATTATTTTTTGCACTTGTCCCGTCGGCAAGTGGCATTGGAGGTTCACTTGTCCGAACGCGACTTTCACTTGCCCCGGGCAATCAGACAACCCTTAGTGTCTTTCCTGAATTAACCCCGATCCAAGGTTTTCTATACAGTGTACACAACAGGATGAAGTTGTCTATGGTCGACCGTTCTTTAGACAGCTTTCAATAGTCGAACAACATTATCAACTTCTCGTTTGCAACAATATAAGGTCAAAAGATACAAATAATGTCCCTTAAAAGCCCCACTAGCTGTATCTTTTAGCATTAATTTTTATGAAATTACTTTCAAGCTAAAATAAGTTTGTGAAAATATACTAATTTAGGTTGTGTATACACTTATTATTAACTACCAGCTGAGTCTGAATATGCAATTATGAACAAGGTAAAGATACATTGTGATTAAACTGTTGCTCAAACATTAAATCCCAGCCAGCCCCATGTGAAAAGCAAAAAACTGTTGATACTGTGCATATCTGCACTGAAATCTTCACATAAACTGCATAGAGTAGTCCAATGTAATACATAGGGGTGAAAGTTCTCAACTGTGACATTGTATTTTCTGTTTCCTTTGTAATATTACCAATTTTTGAAAATGGCGGGAAATCAAAATGACTGTTAAATTTGAATTTACTTGCCAAATGTTTCACAAAGGAATGGTTTCCCACTGCAATAAAAGCCCATATCCCTTCACTGGGTAGAATTCAAAGAAAACAAGGAAAGAAAAGGATATAATGAGGTCAACAAATTTCAAGAGTTGCAGCTAATGGAGCTTTAATATAGGGCTCACACAGTGTACCCTAGTACCTGAGTGACTGTGACAGCATTACGTTGACTATTATGGTGCCTCCAGAAAAAGTACATATTAAAATTTGATATTGGACATTTATGTTCACAGAATAGACATAAACAATTATGTTAAATGAACAATATAAAAGTATATGTAAACCATGGAGGAAACCAACAGAATGCGTGACCTCCCAATACTGAAAGGGTCAAACAACATTTACATGTATCACAGACAAGGAGAAATACCGCGGTTTGCAGTGCGTGAAAGAGGAACGGTGACATCGCTCCTTGTTCTGCACTTGATGACGCACATTCGGCATAATGGGGCGAAAAATCAAGTTAACTTACCAACTGTTGTCATCTGTGACTGAACCACAGACACCAATCCAAGTACACACAATGCTGCAATCTTACGTACCAGCATCTCGCGACAACTTAATCTTTTTCTGAAACTTCAGAGTTTGTGGAACACCGTCGATATACCAAATCACTGCAGGAGGTCGCTGTCGATGATAGAATGGGGCCACTGAGGATATGCACAATGTTTACAGCGAACAATATGACAATTTATGGAAAGCAGGAAACACGTCCGGCGAACCAAAGCCATATTTAGACCACATCAACAGATCAAAGTCTAGAGTTAACTGGCACTTCCGGTCGAAGCAATCGCGGATATCGCATTACCTGATTACGTACTTATGCGCCAGTCAATGTAAACCCCCACCCACCCCACCTCGGGGTTTAGTGGGGGATTTGGAAATTAGTCCTGTGAAATCTGCCAAATGCCCCACCCCCTGGGGCAAGACAATCTGGAAAATCCCCACCTAAACCAAGTAAATCCCCCACATATGGGGATGGGGAATTTGTAAATTCCTACACACAACCACTCTTTGGAATTTCAATGTCGTAACAACCTGCATCAATATAAAAAGTTCATGTTCAACTTTAGAACAATTTTTATCATGTAAAATAGGGTTTTGTGACATTTATGCTGTTCACAAATGTAAACCATCACGGAAAATGAATTCATGGTCATGACCTTTAATTCGTTTTCGCGATGGTTTTATTTAATTTGTATAAAACCGGGGTCGAATATATGTATGGTCACTCATTCACTCAGTACCTTTCAACATGTCAAACAAAATAAGTAGTATCTCGCATCAAACAAAATTCATGAAAAATGGCTGACTTTGTCCCTTTAAGTTTTATCAAAATAGAGTTGACCCGGAGGTCCTTTTAGTGCTGGATCATGTCGATGACGCATCGTGAACGTCCGAAATGTCACGCTCACGTGGAAAAATGTGGGAAATTTTGCGCATGGTATGTTCAATTTTCCAAAAAATAAGAATACACGGCGGATGAATCATTTATTTGGTTATCGATATTTCAGCCATCAATCACAAATATACTGTCATACACACCTCTGAATATTGCTGCATCGCGTTCATCAATAGCCTGTCGAAAAGCTGCTGTAACCGGCCCACATGGCCTTGACAGCCACCTTCCGCCATGCTACGGCTCTGAACAACAACATACCATTACCAGGGCCTGAAAATTTCTGTTTTTTCCCACTGGTCCCAGGACCAGTGACCTTTTTTTTTCACTGGTCCAAAGGTAAAATCCACTGGTCCTCAAAAATTTGCATAACAATACAAGAATGATTCATTTCTCATAATGTTATATATGCATTTCTATCAGATTTGCTTGGGACATACAGCATAAACTGCCAATCTTTGTAATACAGACACACTGCATAAACATTTACTTGGTAGTTTGCTCAAGTTCTTGTACACACACTTGACATGTTTTTTTTTACTATTGCTATAAAGTTCACTTCATTTTTATAATTGCCCAGCGGTTGATTCTTTCCCATTTAAATTGTAAAAAATAGGTTGAAAACACCAAATACTTGAGAGGAACTTCTTTTTCCTTTGATAGCTATAGCAAATTGCCATAACGCTGTTTTGACAAGCTAGGCGGTTCTTGTTAAGGTCAACTACAATCGAGCTAGGGGATCTTGACTATATAAGGAATTCAGCATGGTGACCTTCTAAATTCAGAAGCTTGCTTACTACGACGATCGGAAAGTTGTAATGAGACTCCTTTCAGAGAATTTTACTGCAAAATACCGGTACTACTTTGATAGACAGAGATATAATATTTTCACACAATTGTGGGGTTGCTGATATTTTTAGCTGAGGCTATGGTCTGGTTTTTACCACATTAAATTTTACATGTAAAATGAGTACGTGGCCGGTCATTTGATTTTTGCAGTACAGTGGCTAGTGGAAGCACATCGCCTGGCTCATGTCATGAATCGCAAACTGTAATGGAGTAACTGATTTTCCTTTAGAGTTTACGTTGTGATGAAAGAAATAGACTAAATTTTAAATGTTTGATTGACTTAAAGACGCAATAATTATTGTAATTTTGTAGGTAGAAGACGTAATCTCTCAATGGGCTCTTGGTTTTAGTGTAACCATGGAGCCATGGTGTAACTGGCTTTAGTTCGTCTCTGCTACCTCCATCATCCATGGTTTCAGTAACTTCGGTATTTTGGGGGGGACGTAGTTTCTAATTTTTCGTCAAAAGACACCAGAACACAATCTGGGAAAAACTGGAAATTCCCTTGCAAAATAAATTGGCTCCCGTTTGCACTGGTCTGCGGACTTTTTAGAGGTAATTTGTACTGGTTCGGGATAAAAAATCACTGGTCCGGGACCTCGGATCAGGGTAATTTTCAGGCCCTGCATACGTGCGCATGCGTAGTTATTTACGAACATTTTCTGGGCCTGTCCGTCAAAGGAATAGGGGGATCAAAACGAGGCAATTGCCCCACCCCCTCGGGCACAGTTTTATGGCACACACGGTCTAATCCCCCACATTTTTCCCGTATCGCCCGAGGTGGGGGGGGGGGGTGGGGGTTTACATTGACTGGCGCATTAGAATGTGAGCAGGACGAAAGCAGACTATACCATTTTTGTGTAGGGGTCGTGAAATTCATTCTTTCCACCGCGTAGTACTGGGCACACAGACAATGCTAGTAGTAACAATCATAACACCTTTACGATCTAGATCCCGTAAAAGGTTACACTACATGTAGAAATTTAAAGGCCGTGAATAGCAGCATTAATAGCCCGAGGTTTTACTAAGGGCTTGGGTTGGACCACGGTCGAGTGTGCGGTGTTCAGTGTATCTCAAAACTGCGTCACTGTCCATATCGGCAAATAAGCTTACAAGGGCCTGTGGGCCATGGGCTGGACGACAAAAAAAAACCGTGTTGCCGTCAAACCACACAAACAACCCTAACGCAAAATCTTGCTGGGGTACAACAACCCTATCACGTAATTTAACCGCTGCAGTACAGTAGCTCGACTCGAGGTTTTTTGGTCGGACGGCAAAACCAGACCGTCCGACCCAAATAGGCTACCCAGGCAAAACCTCGAGCTACTGTACTGCAGCTAGTAAGGGGAGAACCATTTGATTTTTGGGGGAGGATATGAAGGAAATGGGTATGGGAGCAAATTTTTTTTCCTGTCACAGTGACAGCAAATTTTTTTTCTCTACTGTCAGAGCTGCGTCAATTTTTTTTTCAAATGGAGTAGCAATGCAAATTTTTTTTCTTTGTCATCAAGTTTGTGATGCGTTGTCATTATTTACGGCCTGAAACTCAGAAATTTGAGTGACGCCCCCCCCCCTCAACCATGATGAATTTGAGTAACTCCCCTCTCTAACTCTAAAATTTTGACTGATCCCGCCCACTTTTAAATACAAATACATGTATTTGTAAAATCTACAAAATACAGCAACAGTAAAGACCTTTGAAATCCTGATGTACTCTGCTAGACTATCATCAGTTATCTCATGATGGTTCAAAAAAGGTGAACCCATCAAAATGAAATTGCAAGTCACAATAAAATAAAGATATAAAAGCTCACGTAGTATCTAACCATATAATATATTGTTAATTTGGATGGGTATTATGACAGGGTTTTTACTAGGATATCTGACCGGGCAGAATTTGAAAGTACAGGGGAACATGCGAGAGGCTTAGGGGGAAAGAGTCACAGGGGCTTTCCCCTATCTTGCATGGAAAGTTTTAAGATATTGATGTGTGCAATGGTGCAGTCTGGTGCAATCTGAGAGGTGTTTTTTAATTTTTTACTATGTGAAACTGTTATAACACCCCAAGGGGGAGAGCACGAGAGGGGGTTTCCCCCTCTCGTATTGGAAATTTTGGGAAATTGATGTGTTTAATGGTGCAATCTGAGAGGAGTTTCAGGTTATTTTGCACTCGGTAAAACTGTTTGAAAATGACATTGAACACTGCAATATTTTTTTACATTTTATGCATGATCAGTGTTTGTGTCACAATATTCAACAACCAAACAATGAAAATATAATTTGTGAAAAACAGTTCTGTTTGCCAGAGACTGAAGACAAATAAATATATCAGGAATGGAAATTCTGTGACCTTCTTGTGTCATTTCTCCAGCTGCCAGCTTCTAATGAAAAGCATGAATATGGTATGTTTAACTGTCAAAATGGTCATTGAACTGAGGTAAATGAAAACATGTTTCTGTGATAATAAAGGATGAATTCACAACAGTTCAGTTTTGTCCTAGATCCTGTGAAAATTTTGAGAAATTGATGTGCGCCACGGTGCAGTGTAGTGCAATCCGAGAGGTATTTTAAATTTGTCTTTTACCAGTAAGACTGTTAGAAGACCAAGGGTGGGGAGAGCATGAGAGGGGGTGCCCCCTCTCGCATTGAAAATTTTGAGAAATGGATGTGTGCAATGGTGCAATCTGAGATGTGTTTCAATTTGTTTCGCCAAAAATTGAGTAACCCGCCCCTTCTTCCTCTCCACATTTTGAGTAACGCCCCCTGAAGTTTTCAATTTTTTTAGTGCATGACCCCCTCCCTTGTATTTCATTATATTTGTTGTTCCTCAATTTTTCATGGTCATCTTTACATCTTCCTAATATATTTATATTGAGAGAATAATATATTGATTTTAACACTAGTTTATTGACTCCTGTCTTGTGTTTAAAATTTCCACAATTTACAGAAGTCAAAAGAGTCCCCTTTAGATAGTGCCTATGCCATTGAGATATTGCAACAGAAATCCTGAAATATGATTTCTTGGGTCAGAAAAGGGAAGGAAAACATTGAGTGTACTGAGGTGTAAAGTAGACCTATGTAGTGCATGCTTATATCATAAGTGCTGGGAAAAAAACATAAGAATTGCTTGTGGTAAAAACATTTGCGCCGCCTATGGCGGCACGCCGGCAAAGAATACATGAGAATAGGGTTTCCAAACTTTGTGAATTTCTGGTGCATTTTGACAATTTTTGTTTTCACTTCTGTCTGTTATGACAATTTTGTTTTCTCAGGCCATGACAGGATCAATTTTTTTTTCTATCTCACCTGGCGACATTTTTTTTTTCCTCAAAATCCTCCATACCCCCCCCCCCCCGAAATCAATGGTGTTCCCCTAATTTAACTGAATGCCCAGGCTGAATGCCAGTGTTGGCGACTACCATACAATTTCCTTGTGCGTGGGTTATAGGCCTAGATACAGTAGACCGTCTAGACGCCAGTGAGAAAATCGGGCTACATAGCGGACCCGGTCAAGCCTGTGATTTGTGAATGTTTGAGTGAGGTGAACGCGGTGATTTGTGTTCTGTTTTCATGTGAAACGCCTGAGTGGGGTGAACGCAATGAGAATGGGGTTAGGCCTAACGCTATACAGGGGAGCTTCTCCCGGAATCCAGCATTTAAATTCCAAATAGGTTTGCATGAAATAGGAGAGACACAAGAGAAACTAATAAAAAAAAATGATTTTTTTTTTTAGAAATTCACCTACTTGAACGAAGTCTCCCGACCCGGTTACCCTTTGAATAGGCCTAACTCAAAATTTTGGCAAATATCTGAAAAAAAAAATGTTTTCCTTAATCTGAAAAAAGGATTTCCAACAGATATTTTTTATAAAGGCAACACATTGACTTTGGCAACAGATACCGGACAGGAAACAAGCAAATTAGAAAGTTCATAGATGATATTGAGACTTTGATTGGCAATTACGAGTGCACTTTTGTAATTCAACTTAAACCTGACATCTGATTTGGCAGCAGCATGGAGCTAAAACCGAGTCCGTTTCTAGACTCCGTTTCTAGCTCCATCGCTGCAGCACCTCGATGGAAACGGCGCAGCGTGAAACCGCAAGACATTTGATATGTTGGTTATTACCGAGTGATAACAGAGATAACCATTTCTGCGTCTACAGCGCCGGCCCCCTGGGCCTCAGACGCTCGTCTCCGATGGACTAGTATTTGATATCCTGCGAGGGGGTCTGTTGTACATTATTTTTTCACATCTCCCACCTTTTTTAAGCCTCCTCTGGCTGATTTTTTTCATTGACGTTTGTTGGGAATCATTTTTTATTCTAAAATCTTCCACTGGCAGACCTTCCCGGATGGGCAAATGGTCCATCCCGTATTAAAATCTCTCACTAAAAATGAAATTTTAAACAGTAAACTTTTGTATGCGCACTTTTGTAGGCAAATTTATTCTGTAATTTCGAGATTGAGATGAATCTGCTATCAGTGAAAGCCAATCGTTATGCTGAGAAAAACATTGAAACTGCAAATTTCCGAGTCAGTTTTCTTTCCTCACATCACGGAGGCACGTCCGTGTTCACATCTTTTAACTCTCTATTGACCAATATTGACCAATGGGTTCTTTGACTGACATGGGCGAATTTGTCCGGGACACCTGGAGTAAAGGAACGAATAACGTAAAGAGCGAAAAAATATCTTAGCAAATCACAGTTAGAGATTGTTGATAGGACTTGTAGTATGGCACGATGTTGACATATACAGATTGATTGGCAGGTAATCTGGTGATAAGCTCAACGATGTGAAGGGACCGCGGATCACCACACAACAGCTCTAGCACTGGAAAATTAGAAATTCAATACATCCTTGTTATGGTATCTTCGTGATTTCTTGGATATTACCAATAAAGACATATTTCTTTTGTTCACGTGTTTCTGTAGAATAACGCCTCCTTTCCCATTAGTTTAACACACAAATTGCAGCCTTTACGGTCAGTTGACGACACTAAGGAGTGGAACATTTGATATCATGGGGGATGTGGAAAATTTACGAAAAAAATATAAAGATTCATAGCAAATATCAATAAAAAAAATCAGTCAGAGAAGGCTTGATAAAAAAAAAGTATGACGCATGCACTTTGGTGAAAGGAAAAAATCCATCAAAAGTTCTTTCTGGAACACTTCGGGCGCCACTTTATCGGAAAGTTTGTCATGGAATCTTTCAAATTTGCGCAAATCAAATTGATATTTCACGCTGTAGAGCAGTAATTTGTTAGTACTTTCGTAATTTGTAATAATGCAGTAAATTGTAATAAAATTTTGCGGTAATTTGCAATACTGCAGGAAATTGTGATAATAAATTTTGGAGTAATTTGTAACAATTCTCGGAAGTTAGCGCAATTTGTAATAAAATTTGGAGTAATTTGTAATAACAATCACTGTAATTTCTGCTCCTTCTATATGCGATTATTGGTTGACTTTGGAACAGTTTTTTAGTGTTCCGTCTTTTTCAAGTTCACTCCAGTTTTCTGTCAGGGCTTGCTTGATTTTTGTCATTTCGATGTATGGGTTATATGTTGTTATGAAGACTACTGTAGGATAGCTGGCGTTATTTTTCTCTTTGTTGTTCAAGCTGTCTTTTTATGCTTTTATGATCTGTTTCTTTGATAATGCGTTCTATTTCATATTTATTATATTGTCGGTCTTGTAATTTTTCACTAAATTGTGTGACTTTCTGTGTAAAATCGGCTTCGTTGTTACATGTTCTCATGTATTGCAATGTTTCACCTTTGACAAGACCTTTGAATGTTGCTGCCGGATGGCATGAGTTTCTTTGTAAGAACTAGTACTGGAATGTATCTGTTGGTTTTGTGTGTGTCTTGGTGTCGAGAATGTTCTCTTTATTTTATCGGATGACTTTTGTAAATAGTCAGGTCTAAATATGTGATTTCTTGAGAGGAGCTTTCAAACGAAAATTTTAAAGTGGGATGCATTTTGTTGATGTTTGATATGAATTCATTGAGTTCGTGTTGTGCTCCGATGAAAATCAGAAAAACATCGTCCCATAACCTCAGTCAGGTCGGTATTTGTATTTGTGTTTCTGTATTATTATGTTGCGTTTGTTCTAGGTAACTTCATACAAATAGTTGCAGCCAATTGTCTAGATGAATGACAGAAATCCATGCCTTTTTCAAAACAAAAAACACTGCACCTATTTTAAAATTCCTTTGTTGAACATTAATTGAAGCTTTTTATCTGATTTATAATGTGATAGTGGAAGATGTTTGCTCCCTGATTCATTAGATTTAAATTTGCATAGATATCAATAATAATGTTGGATTACAATTGTTAACTGCCAGGTGCATGATATCATCTGTTTATGTACCTGCTGCACATCTATTCAGTCAACATGATATTCTCAGTGACACAAAAGTCTTCCCACAGCAGCAATGGGAACCACCCACTTCGACACATGCTAGCAGAAAGGTACACTTGGTTCTGCCCTTGAAAGCTGCAAGTACATCATTCAGTAAAATTTGGGATATTTAAAGAAATGGAATGGCAGACATTTTGCCATGGTGAAATTGATAACTTATTGAGCCCTGGTATATTATAGTTTGATTTTGAATACTAAATTAAGGTGTACAGTGCTATCGATACACGATGATTGCTACTGAGGATAACGATGTTTAGTATACGGAATAAAGATTCTTTTTAAAATTCTTTTCAGAATGCATTTCTGATACACAGGATCTCTGAGACACCAACGTTATTATATGGAAAAAAAACATTCTTGTAAGTTCATGGACCCAGTCCATAGTCCATAGTCCAGTTCACGAGTCCAGTCCATGTTTTAGACTCTGTTCACTTGTAGTAAGCTCAAGGAGAAACCTATCAAAATAAAGAGAGCAAAAAAGTGTTGCCAGAAATCAGAGGGTGGAAAAAATAATATACAATGGATCAGATAGACAAAAAATATGCTACCTCATCAATCTTCCAGACGCCCCCCGGATATCAAACGGTCCATCCCTAATCGCCTACCATGCCTATCTGTTATCATGCTTTATATCGACCAACGTTCGGCGAACACGCTAATAACTAGGAGGGTTCAAGTCATATCGCGTCGCGAGATGGTGACGAACAGATCTTATCAGGGGATTAAATAACTTAGCCAAAATCATCAACAAGGTCGGCGACGGCGATGTTTGACCATAAAACAGCCACGTTTGGTTAGGTGATCTGTTGCGATAGCGTTTAAATCCTGTCTCGAAAAGGCCCAGGATCGGGATTATTGGGTGTTTGTGTCTTTTAATCTCCTTTGAAATTGCAATCGTCATATAATTATGTTGCTATAATATTTTGAGATGAAGTCCGAATCGGAGTTTAACACGATGTTTGGTTAGCGAAGGATTAAAGCCTTTACCAATATAGTTTTCACAAGTGAAGTTATAAAGACCCCGTAATCAATAAGCTGTTACATTATGATATGACATTGATGGTGCAAAAAAAGTGATTTGAATGGTCGAGACTTCAAAATAATCATGCCGAGTAAGCTGCATTATGACAATTTTTTACCTTTGTCTTTTCCAACAGGTTTGCGCCTTAGGTATGGTAAACGTCATTGTCGAGATCACTCCTTTGCTTGCCGATAATATTATTTTCCCCAATAATATTCCAAGCAGAGAAATCAAATATTAAACGGTCTAGTCTTCGTACTGTATTTGATTTACATGTAAACCCCTGGATCAGTCGGGGTCCAGACACTTCGCACCAAAACCAGTTCGCCCCACACAACTTCGTCCCAAAACCATTTCGCACCAAAACCACCTCGTCCCAAGTACTACCTCGTCCAACGCCACTTCGCCCCAAGTACCACCCGTACTAAAACCACTTCGCTTACCGCTCAACTCGTCCTAAAACATCGATGTCACGATGTATCATTACGTTGTTTTTACCTGCAACTTGGCTACCACGAACCATTTATTCTTCCATGAAACCATACCATATATTAGAAAGAGAAACACAAACTACTAAATGGTACATATCAGGTGCCGTGCGCGGTACGTATTGCACGATGCGATGTCATTTTCTCGAAATGTGTACAATTTCAAGATTTCAGTCCCGGGATGGTAGAAAGGTGATTAAAACTTCACTGGCAGTGGTTGGTTATTTTCAGCTTTTAACGGTGACCGATAAATTGGGGAGTAAAGTCGTGTTTTTTTCGGGTCGCAATGGTTTTGGGCGACGTGACTTTTGGGGCGAAGAGGTTTTGGTACGAGGTTGTTTTGGTGCGAAGTGGTTTTGGTGCGAAATGGTATGGGACGAGATGGTATGGTGCGAAGTGTGTTTGGTGCGAAGTGTCTGGGAACCGATCAGTCGATAGTATGCACATAACAAAACTATACCACAGGGAGGAGTACGAAATCGTACAACCTTTATTTTGATGATATGTTTATGACATTTGTGATATTTTCAACAAAGAATTGTATGATGAGTTTTCCATACTGCCTTAGCGTTTCTATCAACGGTCTCCCGTCCCATCCTGGAAGCCTGAAAAGCTGCTCCTTCTCCAATAATCTAAAGGTCCATTCATAATATTTGCGATTGACATGCGCGATATGCGGTGGAAAAGTTGGATGCATGATACTACAACACAACAAACTTCCTGTGTTGAATGTAACCGATATGGGTAGTACCCGGAAGCGAGCACAGTGAAAGTCGTGAACATCCGTGGTTCAAAGAATCGCAAAAGGCCAGGGACCTGAAAGTTGACCACTGTAACGTGACCATATTTATACCATGGAGGTAAACTATACCATTGTTATTGTTAACACTCTGGGGCCAAAGAAGGGTGACGAGAGTGTGCTTCGTATCGTTCATTTGTAACTTGACGAGTGTTGTCAAGTAAAGGACAAGTCCGAGATGTTCGTCGGAATACGCATCTACATTCTTCTTGTTTTTGTTTCGCATGTAGAGTCAAGTAAGTATTCCTGTTATTTGTATGCAATGTATAAACACAGACGTTTATAAAATACAGGTCTGTGCCTCAAAGATTCAACACCAGCATTTAATCGATTACAACACGGTCCCATAGAGAGACCGTGATTACAATAACATGCCGGATCTGTGTTCGGATTTCGCGAAGGTTGTTTTCCGGGGCTTAGGCTATACCAAGTCTACCTTGCTTGCCTTGGTGCAGTTCCGTAGCCGTCAACTTTCTCCCCGTTCATTCAGTGGAGGGACTGTAGTTTTAGGCCTACTCAAGTAAGTTAATGCATGGGTGTTTGTACCCATCAAGCCCAAAAGTAAGAAAATGATCAATTATCTTTAAAAACCACCAGATTTGATTGATATTGGCCTAATTATTGGATTTATTAAATTCTTTAAAAAATGTCTGCCTAAATCTTGATGAGTTGAGTCACGTGACCAAATCTGATATTTTCCCGCCAAAATTTACGTTTTCATTAATTTTAATATTCCAACCGTAAGCCGTTAAATTTTCTTGATTTTCTTTGCACTTTTGGAAACAACATCTATCATATTCTTTCAAAAATACATGGCACTCATGAAACTCTATCTATACTTCTTTCTGATATTCAAAATATTCATGTAAAGCGTCAAAAATATTGTATTTGTTGTTTTTTGTGAAGAAATATTATTCAAAATTCAATAATTTTGCATCTGCCACTAGTTCTAACACAAGTTCCCATCCCGTTTTACATTAATTTCATAATATTTTAATATTTTGATTTTTAGCGGTTGGAATATTCAGTTATTTGCAATATACAATTTTGGCGGGAAAATAACAGATTATGGTCACGGTGACCTGACTTAGGTAATATATTATGGTAAATTTCAACTTAATCAAATGCGAAACATATTTTGGCAATTTTCACAATTTTCTGACCAGGTCTGATTAAAAAGTATGTTCAAACTGATTTTCCATGTATGTAAGCCTATGCCCATGCATTAACATACCTGAGTATGCACAGTCGCTCGTGGTTCGATAATCCAGGGCCGCTGTTTTCATGTACCACGACATAGACGTAATGGGAAAATTCGCCGCCCGTGCGAACATTTCCGTCAGCTGTGGAAAATTTCCGCGTTTTCTATGGGAAGTCCTGCGGAGCCTGCGCTACATAGCTAACACAAAAGAAAAAGACCAGCGCGTGCAGTGGCCCGTCGGCTACAATTGATTTATTGCAGCAATGTGACTAGACAACCTAGAGTACGGTGACGTCTTTACTTACGCGATATCCTCTTGCTGTCGCCTCTCTACGACAGCAAGAGGATACCGGGTAAGTAAAGACGTCGCCGTTCTCTACATCTGATTTTAATCAGATTGCACGTGTGACTAGACTAGCTGTACGACGTCAGATGTGAATTATTCTTCTGGATATCACATTTTCAACATTGTGTTTTCAAACGTGCACTATATATAGATACAGGTGTGATAGATACAGGTGTGCACCGTTGCTCAGATAGTCGCTCGAAGAATCTAAGTGTAAGGCTGATAAGGCCAAATCCGATACGAGGTTCGGCCTTTTTGCCTCACACTTCGATTCCAGGCCTTCAATCGACTATCCGAGCAACGCCGTGCCGCACGAACCAGTGATACAGAGGAAGACTCGAGTCCCTCCTCTCTTCCCCAGTGAGTGAGTCTTGTCAAATCTTCAAAGCTTCTTGCTTATCAAACAGAGATTTGTTCATGTCTAGAAACACTTAAATTACTGTTTTTAACTACCCTAAGTATATAGGCCTAAACAGCATTTTTTACACCCAGGTAGGCTAACAGTGATTGCATCATTAAGCTTGTTCTTGCACCGCTAAAAATACTAGAGGCAAATGTATAAATTTTTAATAATATGATTTTGAGATGATTTAACAGGAATCTCATGTAAATATAAGCTTAACATTAACATAAACTGAGTCATTAATTATACCGATTACGTAAAGTTCCATGCCCCCCCCCCCCCCTCCAAACACACACACCTTCTCACTCAGGGGTGCTCTGAAGGGGAGCATAGAGTCTCAGTGCCCTCGAGCAAAGAATATCTTTCAGTCGTATACACAGAACGATAAAAAATCAAAAGTCAATCGTGGTATGTTGTGATGTATTAAACAGAAACATGTTCCTTTTAATGCAATTTTGTAATGTTTTATCTGAAAGCACCAAACTCTACATTTCTTTCACATGAAATTGGATGGATTATAAATTGTATGAGACCCTGTGATTGTGTGAAGTAGATGTGCATAAATTGTATGCAGTCCCTATTATTGTTATTGTCTGGTGTTGATAAGCGTAAATCGTCTGTAGGTCCATTATTGTGTTTGTCTTGAGTAGATATATGCATAAATTATGGAAGAAAAAGTGACAGCCAGACAAAGTTGTTAATATTATACTTTACTCTATTGCTCAACAACACACTCAGGGCATAGGGTAAGGCTAAAATTACAAAACTCAAAGATGTAAACTTCAACAAACACTTGATGAAGCTGCTGTTGGGGAAGGAACTAAAGTACAAGAAAAATTTCACAACAGATACTGGTAGTTTATCTTTTGAGTAAAGATATAAATGAACTTTTCTCTGTCATTCAAATCAAGAAAGCCAGGATTATACAAACTTGTGGATGAAAATAAAATGTATCAATAAGTTCTGTATTTTGGACATTCTATAAGAAAATTAATCTTCCCTTTCTTATACTTCCTTAGATGTCAATGAGTGTGATGAAAACCCAGGCATCTGTGGCAATGGACAGTGCTCCAATCTCATTGACTCTTACACTTGTCTATGTGACAGTGGGTATGATCGTACTGAATCACCGCACGTGACATGTCAAGGTAAGAGTTAAAGATTCATTATGTGTTTATGGAAGTATGTAACATAGTACTTATCTTTGTTTTACATGCAGAGGTTTTGCATATTTATATTTCACATTAATTTGCATTAACTTACTGATTAGGGATATAGGTTAACCCTTTCAGCGTGACTTTTTACTTTAAACAGGGACTTCCCCTATAAAAGCCAGATTATTGTAAATCTATGCAAATGTAAAAAAGCCACGTAACTGATTGGACATGCCGTGTTCAGTCCCAGAATCCCATAATTTTGCCATGTTTGAGGCGTTCATTGTCATTGAATCTTGCATGTGATATCTGTGAATATATAGCAACTAAACTTGAGTCGAAAATAAAATGAAAAAATGTTCTGTTGTTTGTGGGAGAACACATTCGTTTCAAGATGTGTTCCCTGTGCAACCATTTGACCCCTCTGTGCACATATGTCATGAAAATGCCCATCATGATTATTCAAATTCATCATACGGTCAAAGCGATGCTATGAGAATTCAAAAACTCCCGCCCAGCCTGTGTATTCAAATGGCTGCGTCATCAGTAATCCCCCTATTGTGCGCCCAGAGCCCAGGGCCCTGTAACTTCTCGTTTAACTTACACAAGCAACCCCTATAGACTGGTATAGGGCCTGAGAGGGCTAATATCATGAAAATTGCCTCCGCCATGCCACTTGGGTGGAACTGTGTAATTAACACATAAACTTGTGCATTTGGAAAAGACCATTTTGAGTTTTTGCATATTTAAAAACTATGACAATTGATAAATACAGGTATATAAACTATGACAATTGATAAATACAGGTATACACATAGAGATGCCTTATAGTATAATCTGTTTAAATTATAAAGCTTAAACTTTGCAACATGCACATGCAATTTGTCCATGTTTTCTTCCACAATTACTAATAATAATCTCTTGAAATGTGTCTGATATAATTCAGTTTGCAGCTCTCCTGATAAGATCTTCATGCATGTTAGTTTTTCTAAGTATTTTTTCTCATTTTTGGTAAAAATAGCTAAGGCCATTTAAAGAAAACTCTTTGTTTGCCGTCCTTCGATTTTTGAAAAAAACTAAGCCAGCCAGGGGAAAAAACACAAACAGACAAAAAACACAAGCGTATTAAAATAAACTCAGTTTTTAGTTGATTTCTTTTGAAAAAAATAATTTTTTTATTTGTAATAGTGTTAACCTCATGTTTGTTTTTTTAATTTTCTCTGAAAAACCAACCAGGATGCACGCAGATGGCAAACAAAGAATTTTATTTACAGCGCCTTACTGTCAAACAACACAAATCTTATTCCTTGAAAATTTTGTTTAAAGGGTGTCAGAATGGCTTCATTTAGATATTTTCAAATGATGATGAATACACTTGCATTATTTAAGTAAATGAGTATTGCAAATTTTCTGTTTTCATTTCTTTACATATGGTCTAACATACTCATGAAATGCAGCCAAATGTTGTTGCCAGGCTGCCATTTTACAACTTTTCACATACTGTGCCATTCATTATGACTTTTTTGATCTGATGTAATATTTGAAAGCACTTCTTGTATTTGTGAAAGTGACTGCTTTTTTGCTATCCAGTGTGTTGTGTCAATACTGTTGTTAGGTAAACAACTTTGAGAATAATCTGTAATTTTTTTGATTTTGGTAGACATTGATGAATGTACAACAGGCATTTCAAGTGATGAAGATAACGCTGAAGACACATCATTTGAGTACTCATATTCAGATGTAGACCTTTCTCCTTGTCACTACTTAGCAACTTGCATCAATACCCCTGGTTCTTTTCGATGTGAGTGTCCTACTGGGTATGAAGGGGATGGAATTTCATCATGTACAAGTGAGTGTCTAAATCATCTCTTATTTTGTAGGTGATATCTGTCATATGGACAGCCATAAATTTCAGAATCACAAATCAGGGGTCATCGAGCAAATTTGTATAGAGAAACAAATCAGTCATTGGGATTAAAAATGGCTGCCATCTTCTTGTTATCTCAATGGGGAATAATTCAATTCTTGATTTTCACAGACAAAAGATTGTGAAAACTTACGCTTTGTCTGTGAGCTTCAACACAAGCCCCAATAAGCAGTGCAAGAAAAGTTTGTGAAAATTGGAGAGTCCAAATATCTTTCCCCGGGAGGCGAATGCTATCCCTAGGTGTTATCTTATGAATATGACTCAAGATAAATACAAAAAAGTAAAAGAAAGGTATTAGAATCATCAAAGACTGATAAGGCAGAAGATTGAAAAAGTGGGCTCTTCCTTTACTTCCTGTACTCAGATTGTTGTCAGGTTGACCTTTGGCATCTTATTATCTTACAGGAATCGTTTACTCATGCTCAGATTTGCCGGCACCAGAACATGGCAGCGTTCAGAGAATAAGCCCACTGAGGACACGTTTTACATGTGATACTGGTTACACATTATACGGATCACAAATGAGGCTTTGTCAAAATGGAAACTGGACAGGCAGACAGCCATTTTGTAGGATACGAGGTACAATTTAGCATAATAGACTTTGTAGATTGCTTAATTTGATTTCGCCATGATCTAAAATAGTTCCGATTGTTCCCAGACTGGTAATAAAATGAAGTGGAATCTGTGTTTTATCACAGATCTGTTTTGTGAATACCCCAATCTATCTGCCATCCCTAGATCTTCACCTTTGAATTTCTTGCCAATCTATTATCAGCTACTCCATCTTTGATTTTTTACTGATCTGCCTTCCCAGCCAATCAACTGATTTTTGCACATGGCACTGTGCATTGTTGAGCCTTTGCCTTTCTGCTTCCATTCATTCTTCCATTCATTTGGCTGCTGGGTTCATTACTGTAAAAAAGTGGTCACCTAAGCTTCTCTGCGCACATTCAAGCATTACACAAGACAGAAAAGGATTCTCAGTAAGTTTAGGTGCATAATTTCAATTCTTCCACCCGCTGCTGAGCAGGGCAAACTGTTCTTACGTACACTACTGTTCCCAATGTTTCTCAGATTAAACAAAGTAAGGTATATAAGAAAAGTGTACAAACAGAAAGCCCACAACAATGACTGCCATTGAAGGCTCTCCCCTTTCAAATTAACATAGCAAAGCTGACTGACCATTTAGTATCCCACCTGTATGGTATCTTAAAGAACACCCTAATCTCAGTCCTGCAAGACAGTTTCCATACAGGTGTTTTCACAATTGCACCCTCATCAACTTATATCAACCATAACTTACTTTCAGCTCGTTCTCAGTCACAAACTTTATCAGAATTAATAGGTATGGAAGACTGAGTAAAGATTAGGACCTATTTACTCGGCCCATTTGATTTTCGCTGCAGCCCTATCAGCCTAAGAAGACATATTCTTCATAAAAGCATCTCATCATTGAGCTCTTGTCACCTAGCTTGTATACAAACCGGACATTTCCAATTCCAGCATAAATCATCGCAGTGATAAGGATGAATTCAGTCTACCATATGTTAGGCTAGATGACGCTATTGCTATAGTCTTGGGAAAGGTTCCCGGCTCTGTAAAATGGACATTGCCGATGCTTTGAAATTAATTCCTATCCATCCATCTTTATGACATCTATACATTATCCACTGGGACAACACTTTCTACTTCTTCGTACGTCTCCCGTTTGTCTCCCGTTTCAAGCCCCAAGATCTTTGACCTACTTTCAACCACCATTTCATGGATAGCACAAATGTGTACAACATCGATACCATATTCCATCTCCTCGACAACTTCCTCACTGTGGAACCCCAATCATTTGATGCTGATCGCACTATGGCCTTCCTGATGTTGTTATTCCACCATCTTGGAATCCTTATTGCTGTGCACAAAACCATTTGGCCAGCCACCTGCCTAGAGTACCTCAGCATTGAAATAGATACCTTAAATATGCAAGAACCAGTATATCTACCGCAAGAAAAACTTGCCAGTATACTTGATCTCATCAAAAGGCAACTACTTAGTCTACTTGGCCATCTTAACTTCTGCATATATTTTTATCGATTTACATAGGAAGTATGTACATGTTGGACTCAGAGTCAACGAGTCGTCCATGGCTCGATACGCATTATAAGCACAATCATGATATGTCAATTTGTTTTTTTTACTGTTGTTAGCAATATTTTTGCCAAAATACCATCTGAATTTCATTGTGGTACTTAAAATCACGCACTGGCATGTTTTGTAATTGTCAATGTCATGATGCCACGCACTGCATATACAGTAGCTTCAGTGAAAATCTCTGCATGATATGATACTGGGTCATCAGGGGTCATGGTTTAAAGCTATTGTGAATGATGCCACTCTGACTATGCCGTTTCTCAAATTGTTTCGTACACATAGTTGTATGGAAGCTTCTCATCAAATACATCCAGTGATGAATTTCCCACAGACAACATGTCATTGAAAGTAAATTATGTGAATTAAAGTGTATATGGATTGTTTATATTTCAACTTTTTTCTCATTTGTTTATAGTTGTTGGTTGTGGTCACCCAGGTGCTATAGAGGATGGTCAGGTACTTGGTTCTGAATATGATATTGGTAATGAAGTGACTTTTGTATGCAATGGGGACCATAGACTGATTGGACCAGATAAACGTCAGTGTTTACCAAATGGTTACTGGAGTGGCTATCAACCATACTGTGACCGTAAGTAATGTGTGATTTTTTGATCAAAATTCCTGTGATAGTAACAAAAACTGCAGGGCAATGTAAAAAAGCAATATAAAAATAGCGTCAATGACACTGTAGCTCCCATCCTGGACTATTTAGTGTTTGTTCTCTGGTCAGATATTTGAACATGTGTGAAAGGGATAAAGTGCATGAAGTGAAAATACTTAAATGAAATGTACTGGAGACAGTGAAATATGTTTAATGTAATTATTCAGAATATAAAATGGAAAAAATACAGAATTAGATATATCGAATACTGTGATACAACCATTAACTTAACAAGTCATTTACAATGACATAGTCCCCACTTGTAATAGGAGTATTAGTCTTGATGGGGCAGGAAAATGTGGTCATTAAGAAGTATCACTGGAGTGTATATGTTGAGATCTATGGGCACATAGGTCTATGTCGTTGTTCCGAATTTGAAACACATGAGGCATGTCTAAGTTATGGTTCTAAATCGGGAAAAAAGATCAGACCTCTAGCAGTATTGGCCAGCCAAGAAATACATATGCGCATTATAAATGAGGTACAAGATGTGACATCTTAAGGTCTAATATCCTATCAAAATTGGAGGGTATAGAACTTGTGGTTACTGAAATATGCATATATATGTATAATCAAGGTCAAAGGTCATCGAGGTCACATGACATTTTGAAAAAAAAATTATGTTGCTTATTAATCCCTACATGCCAAAAAATCAGACCTCGTGTGTTGTCATAAGGTCTCCCATCCTACTAAATACAAAGGACATAGCACTTGTGGTTACTTATTTATTGACATAAACATATTTTAGGTAAAAGGTCATCGAGGTCACATGACATTTGGTCAAAAAATTTCTCTCCTATAGTTATCCCTATATACCAAAAATCAGACATCCAGCTCTATTGGCTCGCTCAGAATGAGATATGCGCATAATTATTGAGGTACAGTATGTGGTGTCATAAGGTGTCCAAACATACCAAACATGAAGGGTGTAGCACTTGTGGTTACCGAGTTATGGAAAAATATGTATATTTGAGGTCAAAGGTCACCGAGGTCACGTGACATTTTGTCAAAAAAATTGTTTTGCTAAGTTATCCCTATATACCAAAAATCAGACCTCTAGCTCTATTGGCTCGCTCAAAATTAGATATGTGCATAATTAATGAGGTACAATATGTGGCGTCATAAGCTGTCCAATCATACCATACATGAAGGGTGTAGCACTTGTGGTTACTGAGTTATGGACAAATACGTATATTTGAGGTCAAAGGTCACCGAGGTCACGTGACATTTTGTCAAAAAAATTGTTTTGCTAAGTTATCCCTATATACCAAAAATCAGACCTCTAGCTCTATTGGCTCGCTCAAAATTAGATATGCGCATAATTAATGAGGTACAATATGTGGCGTCATAAGGTGTCCCACTACACCATACATGAAGGCTGTAGCACTTGTGGTTACTGAGTTTTGGACAAATATGTATATTTGAGGTCAAAGGTCACGAGGTCACATGACAAAAAAATTGTTTTGCTAAGTTATCCCTATATACCAACCAGATATGAACTGAAAATGCTCACGTGTTTCATACAGTTATGTGTAAATTTGAACCTTTGCCACATGTTTGCAACTTCATTGAAAGTATTATGATCAACATAATGAACAATAATCACCGCCGATTAATTCTCAAAGGTCATGAAGTATACAAATATGTAATTAGCTGAAATAAAAATATTAAAGTTCTTTGACTGCTGTCATTGTATCACCATTTTATATAGCAAGTGTAATTACCATTGGCTAAGTCCTTCAAGCCATATATGCCGAGCTGTGAAGGCTCATTACATATGCAAATTGTAAATTAGCTGACATGAAAATGTGAAATGACTTTCGATATTGTTTTAACCAGGTATAATCATCAATGTTGTCATGTTTTGCAAACTTTGATCAAGTAAATCCCAGTATATATCATGAAATATGTAAATTAGGAACTGACTTAAGGTGGTTGGAAAGGCTAGAGCATCAGTTATAAATTCAACAAAACTATTCAAATATAAAAGTAGTCAACATTCCCTGTGGAATAAGAAAAACTAGACATTTGGGCACAAAGGCATTGCAGAGTTATAGCCTGTTAAAACTTCTGAAAAACTGACCAAATAAGAAGAAGTTGGGGAGTCCTTAGTGTATTAACTATGGTAGAGGTCCCTAGCTTTTAATAAAATGTTTGAAAAGGGAAAGTCATTATTTGCTGTTTTTCAGGAAAGTTTGACAAGGCGGTGCTGGCATTCACAGTGAGTGACTGCTATTGTAAATGCATTTTTAGATTCTTTGAGTGTCAAAGAGGTGTCAAAAGTGAGATTAACCAAAAAAACTGCTCTATGACTTCAAAAGAGGGGTGCAAATACGGCTTGTTTTCAACATTTTTGACAGAATAACAGTTTCTACATAATTGTATACCAATTTATTCCAACTTTGAAATGAGATATGGACATGGAATTTTACAGCCTATTAACAAGGTTACAGACAAGATTTGTACGGCGCAATTTTCCTGTATTTGAAGTACTTTTGACAAATCACATTTTGAAATTTGAAAGAATTTTTATTAATTTTTTGATATATAAACCCATGTAAAATCATAAACACAAATTTTATTTACAAATCCTGCAGTACAAATCTTACAATAAATAGTGTCAACATATTTATTATTAATTTGGTAATATTAATACTATCCAATTATTATTAAATTCAAATATGTAAAAAAAATATGAAAAATTAAATTTTAATATTTACTGGTGTCATATTTCAAAATCGTGGCTGCAAATATACAATGTTTATATTCTTTGGAGAAAACATTAACTAAGGGAGTTATCCTGAAAATGTGAACTAAATATCTTGATTCTAACACTTGAAATTTGACATTAACTCTGAGAAAAGAATTGGTGCAAAAATAGCCTTTCCAACCACCTTAAGTAAAAATGCTTAATGATTGTCAATAATGTTGTATCATGGTATCTGCAATATATGTAGCAAGTTTTGTCAACTTTGGTCAAGTCAATTCAGATATATATCTCTAATTAGGAAAGTTCATTAAACATGCAAATTAGGAATTGGCTGAAGAGAAAATGCTTAATGACTTTCAATAATATTGTATTACAGTGTCTGAAATACATAGCAAGTTACATCAATTTTGATCAAGTCAATTCAGATGAATATCCCTAAGTATGAAAATTCATTTAATATGCAAATTAGGAATTGGCTGAAGTAAAAATGTCTTTTGACTTTCAATAATGTTATATCACAGTATCTTTGATGTATATAGCAAGTTTCAATGACTAAAATCAAGTTAAATTGTATTGCTAAGTTATCCCTATATACCAAAAATCAGACCTCTAGCTCTATTGGCTGGCTCAGAATTAGATATGCACATAATTAATTAGGTACAGGATGTGATGTCATAAGGTCTCCCATCATACCAAATATGAAGGGTGTAGCACTTGGGTTTACTTAGTTATGGCCATATATGTATATTTGAGGTTAAAGGTCATCGGGGTCACATGACATTTTGTCAAAAAAATTGTATTGCTAAGTTATCCCTATATACCAAAAATCAGACCTCTAGCTCTATTGGCTGGCTCAGAATTAGATATGTGCATAATTAATGAGGTACAGGATCTGATGTCATAAGACCTCCCGTCATACCAAATGTGAAGGGTGCGCAGCACTTGTGGTTACTTAGTTATGGCCATATATGTATATTTGAGGTCAAAGGTCATCGGGGTCACATGACATTTTGTCAAAAAAATGGTATTGCTAAGTTATCCCTATATACCAAAAATCAGACCTCTAGCTCTATTGGCTGGCTCAGAATTAGATATGCGCATAATTAATGAGGTACAGGATGTGATGTCATAAGGTCTCCCATCATACCAAATATGAAGGGTGTAGCACTTTTGGTTACTGAGTTATGGACATATACTCATATTTAAGGTCAAAGGTCATCGAGATCACATGACATTTTGTCAAAAAATTTGTATTGCTAAGTTATCCCTATATACCAAAAATCAGACCTCTAGCTCTATTGGCTAGCTCAGAATTAGAAATGCACATAATAAATGAGTTGCAGGAAGATGCCAAGGTCAAAGGTCAAGTGGAATCCCCAAAATTGTGGAGAGCAATTTGGTCCCTACTGGCCATTGTCCAATAGACGCTGGCTGTCTTGGACTTTAACATAGGCCAGAATAAGCCATTGCCATAGCTTAGCTGCATAGGTATAGGGGAGGTCAAAGGTCATAGAAAAATCAGAAAAATAATACTTTAAAAATCTTCTTCTCAAAATTGGCAAGACCTGTGACTTTGATATTTGGCATGAAGGAGCAAGGCTATAAGGTCTAACCAGGATTAGGTTGGTAGCGGGTCGAGTTGACTGGGGTCGAGTTGGTTAGGGGTCGAGATGTCCAGAAACCATGGTCATCATGCTTCCCATAGACTACCATGTATCACAAAAATTAAAACTGTGATAACTTCATTAATATGCAAGCCACGCCCACCAAAACCTTTTCAGTTCTAGCCATTTGAATTCTAAAGATGTCTACCAAATTTGACTGAAATACGTTCGCCGTTTTTGAGATAATGGGGATACAGACACACGGACACACACACAGACAGACATGGCTAAACCATATGCTCACGTGTGTGAACACGTGAGCAAAAAATCAGACCTCTAGCTCTATTGGCTCGCTCAAAATTAGATATGCGCATAATTAATGAGGTACAATATGTGGCGTCATAAGGTGTTCCATCATACCTTACATGAAGGTGTAGCACTTGTGGTTACTGAGTTTTGGACAAATATGTATATTTGAGGTCAAAGGTCACCGAGGTCACGTGACATTTGTCCAAAAAATTGTTTTGCTAAGTTATCCCTATATACCAAAAATCAGACCTCTAGCTCTATTGGCTCGCTCAAAATTAGATATGTGCATAATTAATGAGGTACAATATGTGGCGTCATAAGGTGTCCCATCATACCATACATGAAGGCTGTAGCACTTGTGGTTACTGAGTTATGGACAAATATGTATATTTGAGGTCAAAGGTCACCGAGGTCACGTGACATTTTGTCAAAAAAATTGTATTGCTAAGTTATCCCTATATACCAAAAATCAGACCTCTAGCTCTATTGGCTCGCTCAAAATTAGATATGTGCATAATTAATGAGGTACAATATGTGGCGTCATAAGCTGTCCCATCATACCATATATGAAGTATGGTAGCACTTGTGGTTACTGAGTTATGGACAAATATGTATATTTGAGGTCAAAGGTCATCAAGGTCACATGACATTTTGTCAAAATATCCGAGATATCTGCGTGAACGGATGGACTCACAGATGGACAAACAGACGGACATGACCCAATCTATCACTGGACTTCATCCTAGGGGACTAAAAATTGTGTCACTGCATCCTTTTTGCAATATTAATACGATGAGAAACTAAATTTTTATTTTTCGTGGCCTTATACATGGGAGTCTATGGAGATCTGCCTTATACATGGGAGTCTATGGACGTGTAAACTAAAAATATGCAAATTTCATCACGATTTGCCCAAATTTGGGAAAGGTCACTCCTATGCACTTCCATACCAAGTTTCAAATCAATCGGACTTGTGGTTTCAGAGCAGGAGATTATTGACCAAAAATGGGGAAAATTACAAAAAAATTCATGAAAAATAGCAAGTCCAAGATACTGACCCAAGATGTGCACAATCATTTCATTTCAGCCCAAAGTACTTACATGCTAATTTTTCATGTAATCTGCTCAGTGGTTATTGAGTTTTTTCAATTTGACTGTTTTTATATTTTTTCACTTAATTTGCATATTTTTGGCAATGACAACTTCATTTGAACAAAATCTCATCTACAGCCCATCATCCATATACACACCAAATATCAAGATGAAATGTGCAGCGGTTTTGGAGTTTTTGATGTTGACGGACAGACATACAGACATACAGACATACAGACACACAGACATACAGGCATACATACATACAGACATCTCCCTAGCCTATAAGAATAGCTTCCATTGCCATATATACATATGGCTATTGGAGCTAAAAAAACAATATTAAATTACGAAAGAGTAATTTCTTTGGACAAAATACCTTTTATGGAAATTTAGATAGAGCCTATTGTGTTCATTCTTTCTGTAGCTCCCCGTGATCTGGATGACATCGCATCCGACATTCGACAGAACTTTATCGATAGACTGGAGTTATTCAGCACTTCAAGCAGAGGACATAAATCCCTTGGCAGACTGGCTGTAGGACAAAGTCTTGGCCTAGATCTGATCTTTGCTTTTGACCGCTCCTCCAGTATTGACCCGGAAGACTTCCGTCGAGGAATGGCATTTGCAAAGCATATTATTGATGAATTTGGAGTATCTTATGAAGAAGGTAATTTCCATCTGTGTTATTGTGCCTTATAAGTGTCTGTATGTATGTCTGCATGGGTGTATGTTCAGCATAAGTACCCAGTATATTGTGCAGAAAATTTGTATTTGGTTCATGAATACTATGGTACCCCGTATGATTAGGAAACTCACTAGGTTTCTTTGTTTTAGTCCATATCCTTATAAACTATTAGACACTAAGGCGTGGGTTTGCATATTTAAGTACTGGTATTTGGAGTAATGTGTGTAATTTTGAAAAGCAAGGTTTTAAGTTGAAACATCCCAAGACAGTCATTGCCATGATGACACACATAACACCAAGGGAAATTTGTTAAATTTAACAACAACTTAAGTAAAGCATTACTTGATTCAAAAATTTGTGTTGTTATTGGTCTAGTATATCAACTGCTGACTTTCGGTCAGTACCTTTGAGGTAGACAATCTGAACTAGACAGTGGAACAATAAGATTATACCTTTGATTGAACTGTCTGGAATCTCCCGAGAAACAGAAGGCCGCCAAATAAAATATGGTTATTGAACCCTCAAATGTTTGCCACCATCCATTACAAACAAATCTGTAAAATTTAAAGTGAATATTTGTGGTTATCGTCACAATTTTTAAAGACCCTGCCATGCTGTGATTATACCGTGGCCGAAAACGACACAGACCCTCTTCAGTTTGTAATTGCGTCGTTCTGTTTGAGCTGCGTCGTTCTGTTTTGACCTGCGCTCTTCAGTTGTAATTGCGTCGTTCTGTTTCGACCTGCGCTCTTCAGTTTGTAATTGCGTCGCTCTGTTTTGAACTGCGCTCTTCAGTTTGTAATTGCGTCGTTCTGATAGAGCTGTGTCGTTCTGTTTTGACCTGCGCTCTTCAGTTTGTAATTGCGTCGTTCTGTTTGAGCTGCGTCGTTCTGTTTTGACCTGCGCTCTTCAGTTTGTAATTGCGTCGTTCTGTTTGAGCTGCGTCGTTCTGTTTTGACCTGCGCTCTTGTCAGTTTGTAATTGCGTCGTTCTGTTTGAGCTGCGTCGTTCTGTTTTGACCTGCGCTCTTCAGTTTGTAATTGTGTCGTACTGTTTGAACTGTATCGTTCTGTTTGATCGTCGCTCTTCAGTTTGTTTTGTTGTAATAAAGGGAAAGCAACTCCACACATCGTTCATATCTGAGTTGTTTGCATTTTGTGTATGATATTGTGTATATTGTGAGTGTGTATCATGTTTGATTGTTTTATGTGAGTATTGGTTAGCCATGGCGAATGTAATAAAGGGAAGCAACTCCTCACATCGTTCATATGTGAATTCTTTGCGTTTTGTGTATGATTCTATGTGTGTGTATATAATGTTTAGCTGTTTTATGTAAAGGGTTGATTAGCCATGGCGAGACGTGCCCATAATTTACGTGTCTTCAGTGTCTTGCTGTTAACCCACATTGGAGCGGAGAGACTAGCGTTACACTGCGATCCTTTGAAGCTATGTTTCGAAAACAGAGTTTTCTTCATCAGTCACTTAAAATTCATTTTTGATTGGTGAGACATGTTGAATGATGATGATTTTATGTGTGTAATATGTTGTTCCACTGAAGTTTGTTGTTCAATTACGGAAGCTATGTCTACGGTTTGGTCTTGTTGTGTTTGCCTATGCTCATGTGAATCGGAGTGCCATCTATTGTAGCTTTTGTGAAGTCTGGCATTTGTAAGTGTATCGCATACTTCTGTTCTTTCTGTATAAGATTATTGGTTGCTCGAAGGTTTGCAGCATGAAAAAAATATTTGGGACAAGATTTCACTGACGTTCTTGATCCAAGGCTTAAATAGTATAAAATCATGGACTTTGTATAAAATACAGCAAAAACAGGTTCAGTGTCAAAAACACAAGGAAAAAAAGCTGGAACAACAAAAAAGGACCTCGAAATTAAGAAAGTGAAATAGAAAAACATGAAAAGACATTGATGAAGTTCAGAGAGCTTTAGATGATATTTACGAAGTCAAAACACAAGGTATTATATATATATATATCAGTCTAGTAAACGCAATACGAACACAACCTTTAACCAATAGAACAAAGTTAGACATCCTAGCTTCCAGAATGAAAGAATACGTACAATCTGCCATTATACCACGAAATTTATCCACTGAACCTGACTTGAGGCGATTGATAAAGAAAGTCTTGCAAACTTTCGAAACATAGCGTTAGTATCGTACGCAGTGTCTCAACTCTGGAGTAGGCCCTACAGACTGCACTGACATTCATATTCAGCTGTCTCGCCGTACCTGCCATTGTACAGACTGCACTGACATTCATATTCAGCTGTCTCGCTGTACCTATTTTGTTCTGTACACAAGACAGTGAAACAAAAAATACACACCACCATACATTAAACGCAAACAACCAATATGTGAACGATTTGTGGAGTTGCTCTCCCTCTACAACCTATGACTCCGCGGGCACCCATGCTAAGTTGCAATGGTATTCTCCAAGTGACCGTGCAATGTTTGTTACAAAATGTTTACTCCAGTACTTCCGTGTTATGCTGAAAACAAACTGAAGAGCACAGATCAAACAGACGATGCAGTTCAAACACGGGCATTCTGTTGTTCTTAAAGATGGTGTATAAGCGTGTGTAAACATGATTTCGTATTTTAGTTTCCGTTTTGCCGCTGGAGAACTTACATCGTGATTTAAAAAAAATAAAAGCCTCAACAAATATGAGGTATTATTAATACAAAAGAAACAGTCGCATTCTGCTATTTCACCTAACTAGTTATTCTTTCTCTCACAACCGATCACTCAGCACCGCGGCATGCACGGCAGAGTTCTTACCAGTGCGTATTTACCGCGATCATGAAGAGCGTAGAATGACGATGGTACGTTGCGATGACTGAAGTGTACATGAGCGCGGTGGCTGGAATGGAACGTGCACGCGACGACAGCTATGCACGCGAGCGCCTTTGAACTGTCGTCTGCTGTCCCGGCCGTCAGAAATGTATATATATATTATTATGTGAAACGACGCAGGTCTAACAGAACGATGCAATTACAAACTGAAGAGCGCAGGTCAAAACAGAACGACCCAGCTCAAACAGAACGACGCAACTACAAACTGAAGAGCGCAGGTCAAAACAGAACGACACAGCTCTATCAGAACGACGCAATTACAAACTGAAGAGCGCAGTTCAAAACAGAACGACGCAATTACAAACTGAAGAGCGCAGGTCGAAACAGAACGACGCAATTACAAACTGAAGAGCGCAGGTCAAAACAGAACGACGCAGCTCAAATAGAACGACGCAATTACAAACTGAACAGGGTCTGTGTCGTTTTCGGCCACGGTATGATTATCTCAAAATCAATCGCTTTTTAAAAGGTAGAGTGCACCTCAGGGACAGATATTCAGAGAATCTCAAACTTTTTCAATTCTCTTCTGATCTACCACTTGTGGGGGTTCATGTTTAAGTTTTTGGTGTAATAAAAATTTTCAGTTTTAGTTTTTTGAAAATGTAAAATGTTTTTTTCTCCATGGAGTTAATACAGGTATGAAGGCGGCCATTTTGAATGTCAAATATCACGACCGCTACCACCCTTTTAATCAGCAACTGTGTCTGGTGTATAAACAAATATCACATACTTTGCTACAACATAGGGATGTTTTAGGGATCGTCTGAGTATAGATATTTGCATAATCTTGCACGTTTTCCTATTTTTATAACTACCAATTTCCTGGTAATTTGGCCTGTAACACATAGGGTGTTGACCTTTACATTAACCTAGCAACTACGATGAGACTTCTTGTCAATGTTGAAATCTGAAATGCCACATTTCCACATTATATATAAAGACAGAGACATGTGAAATCATACTTTCTGTTAAACATATGAAGCTACCACTAATGTACAAGGAAAACGCAGTGAACATTACCATGAAAGTGTCCATTCAAACTTTTGTCATATCACGGTTAAAGAAAAGCATCACATGGTGTTGCATGCATTCCAATGGATACCATAAGGTCACTCATTTAAATAATTCACATTGCAGGTGGTACAAGAGTAGCAGCAGTTTCATTTGCCTCACAAGCAAATTTGGAATTTAATCTTGGTGATGAATCAGTAAACACATCTAGGAAAGCTAAACGAAAGCTGACCATCATTCAGGTAAGATAAATACCAAGTGTAAGATTTTGTTAGCGCTATCTTGCTAACTTTTGGTGAAGAAAATCGAGTCAGAAACACCTACAATAGTTTGAAATTTGATGAGTAGATACCTTTCAATGACCTTAAAATGACTGTAGTATGTAAATTACTGGGACTGATTTTTCAATGTTTGGCTCCTGTGTGTGTTTACACTATTACTTTCAAATTGGTACTAGGTAAATATGTTGATAGAAACTATGTCTTCAAGATTTGTTCAAATTAGCATTATTTGCATTTTTTCATAATTTTTTCATTTTTAGCTTTCAGTTAGTTGGTCAATAACTGCATGTGCTCTTGCAAGACAAATACAACTAAGAGCCTACATGGCAAAAATTATCAAAGAAATTCAAAATATTAAATCATACGGAGAAGAGATTTAAACACTTGATCAAATTCCTGATTTTCATCGAAACATTGACAAGTATCATCAGCAACTAATCAGCTAGTCTAATAAGTGTTGCCAAAACATTATATGTTTTATATACCGGTATCAGCCTTTTAAAAATAATTTTCTGTTCTCAGGCCCCAGATGGTGGCACAGCCATGAAGGAGGCATTTGAATTAGTTGTAAGAGACATTCTGCCAAAGGTTCGAGAGGGATCAAAAAAAGCTATGTTCATAATAACAGATGGAAAGTCAAATTCCGGGAGCCCTGTAGCATTTGCAAGACGACTTCGTCATGAAAATGATTTTGAAATCTTCGCCGTTGGTGTTGGAAATGGAGTAGACCGAGATGAACTGAAAAAGATTGCATCAGAACCGTATACCTCACATGTATTTCTCATCAGACAGTTTCTTGACTTAACAACTCTCACTGAAATTATTGCTGAGAAAAGAACAGGTAGGTTTTGTATGAACTTATAAATTCAAACTTAAAATATATGATCTTATTAAGAAGATGGGTCATAGACCATAGGTCACAATGAACAGAATGCCGCTGCTACCAGCTACCTCATAAAGTGCACTGATTTATTCTGCTTTGCTTCATCTGCAGACCAATCTGTTATAAGGTCATCACAAAATATAATAGCTAGTTTATGTCCAAATTCATCATGCAGTGGAGAGATACATGAGGACGTAAATCCTTGTATTTTGTGAATAACCTTAGACATCTTCTTTAAATTACTCCAATTTTACCAGAAAGAGTGGAAATTATAGCATTTTAAGGACGCCTGTCATGCACTGTGTTGAGTGATGACAAGCAGACTGTGAACACATAGAGTATGTTTGCAGAACACAGAGACAAAAAACTTCAAGCAGTGCAGCACAGTGCACATGGTAGACATAGTTTGGCAGCATAATTTCACTCAAATTCACAGGTTTTGGACTGACCATGGTGCATAACGTACTGAAATGTTAGGATGTATATTTTCTGTAAAAAATGTAAAATCTTCTTTTTTTCCCCGTGTTGACATAAAGGTGTTATTAGGTCAAAGGTGAAATGGTTTTCAATAACACCTAAGCTATTGTACTCTACATCAAAGTTACTGGACTCTGCATCCTCTGATAACAAACTCACTGTACGCTGAAACTCTAAATAGACACAGATGAATAATAACTGTGTGTACGTACTGTAACCCTGAAACATCACAATGTTTAATCTTGTATCTCTGACTTTTGATCACTCCATATGCTGTTCAAACAAACTGGCATATCTGATAGCTTCAAGTATGGGAATGCAATAGGCCAAACCCGAATTCGAATCGACCACGGTACAAACAAAGCCATGTGCGCAAACGTGCATAGACGTACCTGTATTTCCATACGCGTTAGTGCACATGTGGGTTTGTTTGTACCGGCATCACGTGATTATTTGGGCGTTCTGAGTCTGTAGAACCAACGCGTCCTTTTTATTCTGGAGTAGAACCATTGCATTATCACATGATTTAATACATGGCAAAATCTGGAGTTTTGATGATTTTACAAAGCATATGATAATGGTAGCTGCATGAAAAGGGATAATATGCACAATAATGAATGTTTGTTGACAGGCAATAACTCATCTATTGTGACTCATTGATTGTGTCCTGAACCATAGTATTATCACACTGAAAATTTTCTTGGAATATACATTTTATTAGCTCCGCTGTCAGCGACGCGGAGCTTATCAAATAGGTTGATTATCCGTCGTCGTCCGGCGTCCGTCGTCCGTCAACAATTGCCTTCTCCTCTGAAACCACAAGTCGAATTGCTTTGAAATTTTATATGCAGTTCACTTGGGGTGACCTTACTTCAGTTTATTCAAATCATGGTGAAATTTGCATATTTGTATTTTGGGGGCATTTTTTGGTGTTTTTGGTAAAAAAATCTTCTTCTCGATTGCTTTGCAATTTGATAGGCAGTTTGCTTAGGGTGACTTAAATTAGATTTGTTCAAATGGTGGTGAAATTTGCATATTTGTATTTTTAAGGCAATTTTTGTCATTTTTGGTAAAAAAATCTTTAAAAATCTTCTTCTTCAAAACTACTGGTCAGATAGCTTTTATATTTGGTACATATGTCCCTAGGGATGATCTATTTCAGATTTGTTCAAATTGTGCAGAAATATGCAAATTTGCATTTTTAAGGCAATTTTTGTCATTTTGGTCAAAAATGTATTTCTCAAAAAGTACTGGTCTGATAGTTTGAAATTTGGTATACAGGTTTCTATAGATGAACTAAGTAATATATATTGAATTTCTGATGAAATCTGTAATTTTGTATTTTTGGGCAATTTTTGCCATTTTGGTCAAAAAATGTGTATTTCCAAAACTACTCACCTGATAGCTTTGAAATTTGGTATACAGGTTCCTACAGATGAACTAAATGATATTTATGGAAACAATGATGAAATCTGCAATTTTGTAATTTTGGGGCAATTTTTGCCATTTTTGGTCCAAAATGTGTTCCTCAAAAAGTATTGGTCTGATAGCTTTGAAATTTGGTATACAGGTTTCTACAGATAAGCTTAGTAATATATATTGAATTTCTGATGAAATCTGTAATTTTGTATTTTTTGGGCAATTTTTGCCATTTTTGGTCAAAAAATGTGTATTTCCAAAACTACTTATCTGATAGCTTTGAAATTTGGTATACAGGTTTCCATAGATGAACTAAATGATATTTATTGAAATAATGATGACATCTGCAATTTTGAATTTTAGGGCAATTTTTCTCATTTTTGGTCAAAAAATGCGTTTCTCAAAAAGTACTGGTCTAACAGCTTTGAAATTTGGTATACAGGTTTCTATATATGAACTAAGTGTGAAATTTTGAAATTATGATGAAATCTGCAATTTTTATTTTGGGGGCAATTGTTGCCATTTTTGTCAGAATATTTTATTCTCAAAAAACTACTCATCAGATAGCTTTGGTTGACATGTTCTTAGGGATGATCGAATGTGATATATTCAAAGTATGAAGATTCGCAGCTGTATGGCGCACGGGTGAAACACGTGTTTTTGTGACGCTCCGCCAGAGAAAACAATAAGTCACAAATTTCAAGTTCTGCAGCTGAAAAGTTAGTAGTTGAAGTTTTGTCAACTTCTTGGAGATAGCCTGGAGTGATCTGGAATATGCAGTCAGGGAGTAGAACGTCAAAAACGTTTCAAAAGAACCAACCAACCGCTCACACCATCGACCAGCACTACAAAGAGTATCACCGACTTCGAAGGCTTTACAGCAACAGCCGGTAAGAGTTTCGATGTGATTTAGGGTGAGAGGGAATTCAGAAAGTTCATGCAGTCGGCAGTTATTAGCCTTCAAGAAAGCTTGAAAAGAACGATGAAATACAACACAAATGCAAGACAGACTGAAGAAAGCTGAGGAAACCAAAAGAGAAATTGAAAAATCTGTGAACTTCACTGAAGCCGAAGTAAATGATATCAAATCACAGAACGATACACTAGCTTGTCGAACTGGAAATTAAACTTGCAGTCGAAAAACCACAATTTGGAGACAAAAAAAGACCAACTCAAGCAAGAAAGACACTCCCGGAGTTACAATTTCTGATTCGGTGTCGTAGAAGAAATGAAAGGTAAGAATGTAATGGAAATAGTCAAGGACATACTGACGTCAAAATTAAAGTATCGACTGATGTAGCAGAGAACGCCAATCGATTTGGATTGAAACGAAACGGAAAGCCAAGGCACATCATAGCCAAAATTTACAGTCGCCCAGTAAGATTCCTCATACTAAAAAGAAGCTAGAGCCGTTCTACAAGGCAGTGGCTTGTTTGTGACAGAAGATCTGACAGTAGAGGACTTGGAAAAGAGAAATCAGTTGAAACCTATCGTGGATGCAGCACGCACAGATAGGAAGATAGTCCGATACAGAAATGGTAAGCTGTTTATTGACGGCAAGCTCTACCGCCAACATGCAAGAAGCACACCGATACCCGACAAATAAAGAGACACTATAATTATAATTTTTGAGATAGGTGATCTAGTAGGCCACGAAAAGCCAGAAAAAAGTGGGTTTTTTTGTTTTTTTTTCCCTTTTGACCATCCACTTTGTTTGAAGTTGTAGAATGAACAAACAGCAAAACGAAATAGTGAAAAAGATTATGTAACATTTCAACCCAAAAGTGCTATTATGGCTGTTGGTGTTGACAAATACCGATGAAGTTCTCATTCTAGCTGTTAATTAGACTGTGAATTCAAACCATGTAGACGCAAATTAAGCCTTGATTTTCACTCAAATCAAGAAACAATATTGAGTAATTAACGCAGATGCTTGAATATTTGACTTTCTATATTTGTCCTTGTGTCATGTAAATGGTGGTCGTCATCCCCTTTTTTGTGAGTCAGGTTCCCCTTTTTCCCCCTCGTTTTTTGTGAACGCGTTTGTCGCTCTTGAGGTTTTCCTGTTTTTCCCTTTCTTCTCTGCCCCTTTTTCTTTCCTTTTTGATGGCAAATTTGAAAATTTTATCACTGAATGTAAGAGACCTTCGAGACCAGAAAAAAGAAAATCAATATTTCGGTACATACGGAAGCAGAAAGCAGACATATCTTTTGTACAGGAAAGTTACATTACTCCTGAAGTCGAAAACAAATGGCGCAATGAGTGGGGAGGACATATTTTGTACGCACATGGTTCTAATCACAGCAGCGGTACAGCTAATTTCTTTAACCGAAAGTCAACCATCCAGATAGGCACAGGCGTGAGACATTTAAATGGCCGGGCAGGTATATCATAGCCGAGAAAACGGTCGCTGAATTTTCTCTTTTGTTAATAAACTTATATGAACTAAATGATGAAAAAATCGATCGAATTTCTCCTGTCATTGAGAAGGCAAATTAATTCACAGTTTCCCCATTCAAACATTTGCTTGGTGGGAGACTTTAATTTAGTTTTAGACCCAATCCGGGACAGAAAGGGGGCATTAAAAGAAACTAAAGCAAATCTCGAAGAGATTGCACCAATTAATCGATTAGATGAAACTTAATGATCAGACTAATGAACCCCGAGATATATAGATTTACTTGGAGAAGGCAAAATAGCTATTCAAGACTCGACTACCTTTTAGTTTCTAAGTGTATAGATAAAGAGACAAGAAAAGCTGATGTTATCGGAAGTACACTGACAGATCACAGCGCAATAACACTGACCTTTAATATTCCTAAAACAAAAAACGAAAGGCCAAGGATTTTGGAAATTTAATACAAGCTTACTTGATGACCCTGAATATATGCAAGAGATGAATTCACACATAGAAGAAACAATGGAAGAGTGTGAAATATCAGATTATAACCCAAAATCTACTTTTGAATACTTAAAGTTCAAAATAAAGGAAAAAAGTATTTCTTTTAGCAAAAATAAACAACAGAAAATAAGAGATAGAGAAAGAGAACTACAAATCCATCTTAATCAGATTGAAGAACAGTTAGACGACTCTTCAGAAGACCATGTAGTGGCTGATTATGAAAAAACCAAACAAGAATTAGAAAATATAACACTGAATAAAGTGCATGGAGCAGCTATAAGGTCACGCACCAGATGGTATCATTATGGCGAAAAAAGCAGTAAATATTTTCTTAATCTAGAGAAGCGTAATTTTAATAAGAAAACTATCAATAGACTAAAAGTAGAAAACCGTGAAATAGAAAACAAGAATGAAATACTCTCGGAACTGAAACAATTTTATAAAAGGCTGTATACGTCGACCAACCCAACCTTGGACGACGATGACTTTCAATCCTTCTTTCAGCAAGAAAACATCCCTACACTTACTCAGCTTGAACAAGAGAAATGCGAAGGTCTATTAACTAAAGATGAAATCCTGCATGCTCTTAAGTCATCCCCCAAAAATAAAACTCCTGGGTGCGACGGATTACCGTCAGAATTTTATATTTCGTTTTGGGACAATTTGGGATCCCCCCTGGTCGATAGTTTAAATTACGCTTTTAGAGTTGGCCAACTCTCAAATACTCAAAAACAAGCCGTCATAACTCTCCTCCCAAAGCCAGACAAAGACTCCCTCAATATTCAAAATTGGCGTCCCATTTCCCTCCTAAATTCTGATTACAAAGCGGCCAGTAGATGCATGGCTTTACGCATTTCAAAGGTACTTCCATCCATCATACACCAAGATCAGACAGCCTTCATCAAAGACAGGAGAATTATGGAAAATATAAGAATTGTTACTGATATAATAGAGTACTTAGAAACAGAAAACCTGCCTGGTGCCCTTCTTTTTGTTGATTTTAAGAAAGCCTTCGACAGCCTAGAATGGAAACTGATGCATAAAGCCTTGAGTTTATTTGGATTTGGAAATATGTTTCGTGATTGGGTCAAAATATTTTACAACAAAGTCGAAAGTTGCGTTGTCAATGATGGTTTCTCAACAGGATGGTTTTAACTAGAAAGAGGTATTCGACAAGGTTGCCCCTTGTCAACTGCCCTTTTCGTCTTGTCAATAGAATTATTAGCTATTACAATTAGAAAAACAGATGATTTCAAAGGAATCACCCTCCCACCAAATTATGAAAAAAAAGTCTCTGGCTTTGCGGATGACACTACTTTATTTCTGGATAGTGCTGCCGATGTCAAGGCAAGCCTCAAGTTATTAGAAACATTCACTAATTGTTCAGGATTGGAAATAAATTACACAAAAACAGAACTGTTATTAACGGGAAGTTTAAAACGTTTATGGAAATACTCTGGTGACCCTCCACCACTATGTCAAACAATAAAACCTATTAGACTTCTTGGAATATACCTTGGACATGATAAAGTTCAAAATGAAAAACTCAACTGCCGGAACAACTTAAAAACCTTAAAAGATAAATTAGACATATGGAATTCCAGAGACTTGACAATTGGAGGACGGGTTGTTCTTTGTAAAACTTTTGGTATCTCTAAATTAGTTTACACAATGAAAGCTATATCTGTACCTGGAAACTTTGTTAAGCAAGCCAACTCATTTTTATTTAAATACCTATGGCGAAACAAAAAAACACACATTAAAAATTCAGTCATTATTGGCGATCTAGATGAGGGAGGACTGAAAATGACCGATGTGATAGAATTGAACAAAGCACTCAAATTATCCTACTTAAATCAACTATTAAAAAATGACTCTACCTGGACATGTTTACCAAATTATTACTTTCAAAAATTAGGTGGCCTTAAATTTCTATTAAATTGTAATTACAATATGAAAAATCTTCCATTAAAAATTCCTAGGTTTTATTCAGATATTCTGTTATATTTCAGTGAGCTTAAAACTCAACATATCCAAACAGCCCAAGATGCAGCATCCCAAATAATTTGGAATAACCAAAATATTAGCGTCGGAGGGAAATCTATATTTTATAAGAAATGGTTGCGATATGGAATTAAATATGTAAGTGACCTTTTCGATGAAAAAGGAAACCCGCTTCCTTGGCAAAGATTTCAAGAAAAATATAACTTTAATGTAGATTATGTAACATATAATGGTATTATTTTGTCTATTCCAAGGAAGTGGAGATTGTTATTAAAGAATGGAAGTTTTCAACATGCAACAGATGGAAATACCCAAGACTGTCTAGGGAAAATAAATATTGGCAAGGGCACCACCAAAGAATTTTACAAATTGTTTAAAAATCGCAAAGTCCAGCCCCCCTCATCTGAGAACGCATTTTCAAAATTAAACTACGCAAAAGACATTGAATGGGAAAAAGTATGGAAGTTAATTTATGAAACAACAAGAGAAGTGAGATTAAAAGTTTTCCAATTCAAAGTGCTACATCGAATACTTGCAACAAATATGTTTTTAAAGAATAACAAAATCAGAGACAATGCGCTTTGTCAACATTGTAATTCAGAAGAAACGTTGGAGCATCTATTCTATGATTGTAATGATACAAAGTTATTCTGGGCTGCATTTCAACATTTCTTTCAACAAAAAACACAACAGAATATAGAATTGACATGTAAAGAAGTTGTTTTTGGTGTATTGCCTTATAAAACTAACGAATTATTGAACCATCTATTACTTATTGCAAAATATCATTTGTATTCAATTCGCTTTCTTGATAAGAAACCATCCTTTCATCTTTTCCTTGAAAATGTCAAAAGAGTGTTACTTACTGAGCGATCAATTGCTCAAAAAATCGGAAACATAGAATATTTCAATCATAAATGGAAAGCTGTTACATCAATATTACCACAGAGTGATTTTACTGTAACCCTTTAGTTTTCCAGAGTCAGCTCTCTCAAAGAACACATACTTTAGAAGACTAGGTTTTAGCTAGTCAGCCTTTGTTTGTTTGTTTTTCTAATTATTTGATTTCACGAGGTTTTGTTGTTGCCTCCAGTTGCCTTGCCATTTTGTTCCTTTTCCTGTCTTTCGTCTGCTTTTGTTTCCTTTCCTTGCGTCTGTTTTGTGCTTTTTTTTGTTTTGTGGTGAATTAAAAAAAAAAAAAAAAAAAAAAAGTATGATGAAATCTTCAATTTTGTATTTTTGCAGCTTATTTTAGCCACTTTTTTCTGGCCACTGCATTGAGTTATCAAAGATTTCCACCTTCTTCATCAACATGTGTCAAAAATAGTTATTCTGTACATAAACACAGCGGAGCTATATCGGCCGCTAGGTCGCTTGTTATAATGAGAAGAAATAGTATTATTGTACCGCTTCCTTCAAAACTGATGGCAATAAGTTTTGTCAACTGTCAGATTCAAGTTATTTATGCTGCTGTATCAATATACAAGAGACAACCTGGTTTTTACTTAATATCATAGACTATCACAGTTTTAGATGATTACAAATTAGTTTATATATAATTTCATTATTATAGATTACAATCGTTGTGGTGTTGCTGGCGACATTGAACTTCAGGCACAACCAGGTCGTGTAGTTGGGGGTGATGTTGCCAATCGTGGTGCATGGCCCTGGATTGCTGCAGTATATCAAGTACATAAAGCCAAAGGCTCAATCTTTACCTGTGGTGGGGCATTGATTTGTGAAAACTGGGTTCTAACTGCAGCTCACTGCCTTTTTAAGAAAAATGGTCAACGGATTAGCAAGAATAAGGTGTGTGCATTATGCCGGTAACTGTATACATTCAATGCATGACTGCATACTTAGGTAGACATCCAAGACTCAAGAGTTTGAGAATTAAGGATAATTTTCTTCTTAACAGCAACTTCTAAGTTTTCATATCACTCACGTATTAAAAGAGAGCAGCTGCTATGATTCATTTATTGGCAGGAAGACCAGTTTTAAAAACCACCGGCAATTTTTTTTTAACATCAACAATCTTGAATATACTCTATACGGTAATTGTCAATTTTTAGACATTGGTAATTTTCTTCTACCGTCTGAGTTTATGCAAGGTGGAATGCTCCTCTCTCCACTTTGTCATTTCACAATCATTGTATGGACAGCAAGTTATGTTAAATACTTGAACATCAAGGCAACTACTTATGTGTAAAAGCATATTACTTGGCACAGTTTAATATTGAATGTTGTCTTACTGTTGTTTCATGCGTCTGCTAATGATGAACTATGATGAACTAGCATGTAAAGTTACCATGGTCACATTTCAGCTGTTTGTTCAACTTGGTGAGTATGAACGAGGGAAAGATGAAGGCTGTGAACAAACAATACCAATAGCTGAGTACAAACTACCAGAAGATTACAACTCCGATTCCTTGGATTATGATGTTGCCTTACTTCGTCTTGCTCAACCTGCAAAACTTGTCAGTTGTGTAAGAACACTGTGTCTGCCAAAAGGTATGCATTTATCAGCTCTCATCAAAGTCAATGTCAACCACCAATGTCATTGCCACCTGGTCATCATAAATCTAAACACTCAAAGTCCATATCACGCAAAAAACCTGTTTTGTTACTTCAACGCCACAGCATTTTATAATTAAACGTGCATTATCCTAAACTCGGGCATCAATAAAAGCCACTGTCAGTCTTCAAATTTACTGTCAGTCTTCAAACTAATGCCAGTATCAGTCACCATCAATTTTAATATATTGCATATTTAGTGAATTTTTTAATGCAACATTCAAGATAAGCTCAATTAACATTGTGATGGTCATCCTTTTAATTTACATGCGTAATGGAAGTATTAAAGGTGACACATGCAGTGAAAGAGTTACATTGATTTCATCAAACCCTTCATTTATTTATTTATCTTTCAGAGTTGGATCATTTTACTGTTCGTCCAAATTCAGATGATTGCTATGTTGCTGGCTGGGGTATAACAAAAGCAAACAGAGGCAGCAATACTGATCAGCCTTCTTTGCTGCTAAGACAACTGAAGATGCCCTTAGTAGCTAGACACACTTGTCAACAGTCCACTGATATTTCAATTACAGATAGGATGCTTTGTGCTGGATACAGGTATGTCCATGCTTGTCAACTTTTTAATTGTCTGTCAGTGGATTGAGGGTTTCAGGCGATTTAGTTTAACATGATCAAACTTTAGTCTATTTGTTGCTGTACAGATGCATGATTGAAGGACTTCAGTTGTTCAGATGTCCCTTGAAATTCTATCAACTGTTAATGGTTGGCAGGAACCGAGTTATCCGTATATTTCATTGTAAGAAATCACCTGTTCATGGTTTTGAAATAGGTGTTCAAATGTTATTCTAAATTATTACAGAACTACTAAAAAGTTATGCCATGAGATGCTACATGTATACCATGAGATGCTCATAGCACCACTGAATGCCTCGTAATTACATATTAGTCATAATATGCAATGATTTAGTATGATTACACTAGTTGACATTATTTTTTGATTATAATCTACAATAAGTGTGGCCGTATGATTGTAGTGACCATATGGATAGACAGATAGACAAGTTACAACAGATGCAGACTGACATAGTCACAAATAAGCCCTGTGGTGTCTGCACCACTTATATAATCTGGCACCAAAAACATATTGTCTATAATATTTTGTCACTTGACCCCAAAGCAAGATGAAATTCAAATGAAGCAAGGTCTTCTTCAAGAAAATTATTTTCTCACATACACGTACGGCCATGTGTTAGTGTCACAACCATCAGTGTATACATTTCAGTGTACATATTATTGTTGTGGACTGTCTATTATATATGAAGAGCTGGTGGTGTTGACAGCTGTGTTTTGTACTGTAGGGCCATTGGTTTAGATAACTATGCTGTGTGTGAAGCCTATTGGTGCAGATTGATCTACCGTACACTGGTAAACACAGGATGTTGGTGTAGTCTCTTAACATGTGTCAAGGCTATATAATAAGCAGACAACCATGTAACACAGGATGAATGTGTGGAGAATAATTTGTCAAAATAATGATATGTTAGTCCCCCTTCTTCTCCAGAGAATAAGCTCTTGTTTGGTGAAATTGGCTGTGGTCAGCATTATACAAAAAATGTAACAATTTAGAAATATACCAGTAAGTAGCACATATAGCCGATCAAGACAGAATATGTACATGTCTAAACTCTAGAATCTGAAAAACAATTAACTTAAGACAGAGTACCTTTATTTCTAATCTCCAGGTTCAAGGCCAGAGATGCATGTAAAGGAGATTCTGGGGGACCATTGGTGTGTCGTCGACGAGATGATACTTTTGCTGCCATTGGAATTGTGACTAAAGGTGATGGATGTGCTGAGGCTGACAAGTACGGCATCCTTACTGATGTTTACCGTTTCAAAGACTGGATCAATGAAATGACTGAAAACTGTAATCAGCAATACAACGTAGACCTTTTTGGAAATGCTAACGATGAAGACAATGCTTGAATATTGTATATCTTGTATTTCATGGACTAATGATACTGCTATCATTTGTTTATTGTTTATCTATACCTTAAAGGTATACTGTCACCTGTTCCAATTTTGCCACAGTTACCATGGAAAGAGAAAATCTAACCAATCACAGATTTTAAGCAGGTGGCCACTTTTTAAAAGCAGCGCCCTCACATGGGCATTTTGAATACCAAGGAACGCCCCTTTGACTATATATTGGCACATTTAGATTACAGGTGACTGTATACCTTTAATGCCACAAATCCAAATCTTCCCTTGGTGTACTGCTCTTTGTTAGTTGGTACAATATTTACTTTTCAAGTGTACCAACACTTCTTTTACTGCTTGAGTGGTTACGTACTATTGTACGAGCGTGATATTTCCAATATTTTCATACAGGAACTTTTTATGGAGAAATTTCCGACATTCACCAAAAGTAGGTAGTAATTAGTTTGGAAATTCTCATCAATTCATGGAGATTTCATTGGTTCAGGTGAAAACCTTTGATTTCAAGATTACAGAAAGCTGTCAGTGCTACTGAATACTCTTATTTTATCCTCACATTTACTGCACTGAAAATATGCCATATCTGCATGTATTAGTTGAATAAATATATGCTATAGTCATATTTTCCCACTGCTTACAATGATGTATATGAATAATTAAAGATACATTATCCTATAGAAGTTTTGAAAAATTCAAATTAATATCTGAAACAGCTGTGATTTTTCAAGATCTTAAATGCTACTTTCTACCGAATTTGTTTGAGGCAATGAAAAATGTCTACAGACTGAATTCTAACACTGTATGTAAGATTGTAAGCCTTTAACCTTGAGAGGTTGCTCGAGTATGTGTAGAGTCTCCCAGAATCAACCATTATCGTATACTTTGAGCTGCAATCGGTGTAACGTTATGAGGAGCAAGCACTTTCATACTCATGCAATGAGTTGTGTCAGACTTTTACAAACTTGTCTAAATGTTGGCAGTCACATGCATTTTTGAACCACTCTAATTCATTCTGGTTGCTAGCCAAAAGTGTTCTATCATTAACAAACAAGTTCCACATGCAAACCATGTCAGCCCATTCTGATGGCGGTGATGAAACCAAGGCTGGCAACATATATCAGTTAATTTTTTCATTCAAATCAAATGTGAAATGAGTGCATTACTGATGATCACTGCTTGTTTTTACAAGATGAGAAAGTGAGCTGGAAGATCACAAATTAGAGCAACTTGGATCATTCAATGCTTCATGAGCAAATCTCTCACATTTCTTTCACAATTCAGCTTGAGGTAGTATACACCCTGAAAATGAAAGACTTAAACTTTTGCTCAAACTTTCCTCAAGGAATCTTTCTACAATTCTCTTTAAAAATCACAAATAAAAATTGGGGGGCACGATGCAAATTTTGGTAATGGAGAAAAAATTACCCAAGATTTAGGGATATTTGAAATTCAAAATGGCCGCTATCCCTGTGTCAACTCTATGGGAAAAAAATTTTTGATTTCAAAAAACTGAGAGGATAAAAAGTTTCTATACACCAGAAGCTTTAAAATAAACATCCACAAGGGGTAGATCAGAAACAAATTACCAATGGAAAGGTTTTACAAATATCAGTCCCGAGGCACATTCTATCTTAGAGTACATGGAAATTTCATGCAAAGATGTAATGGTTACAAATTTATCATATCACATACTAGTAATATTTCTTTAATCAAACTTTCTCTAACGATTGAATCTCTGTGCCTTTTTCAATATACCAGTATCTATATCATGTAGTATCCTTCTCACACCTTGATTTCCAAACTCATTCTTTGTTGGGACATATACTGGCACAGCTGCTTTGTGAGTTCTATACAGATAAGCAAATTATCTCATTGTGTGTATTCATCCCATACAAGGCACAGCAATCACTTTTCTGAATAATACACACACATGGCAATCAAAATATTTTACATAACACTTTTTTTTTAACAACACTTTGCAGAATATTAGTTTGATAACATGTTTTTAGCATTACATAAAGGTATATGATAAAATCTTTATGGCCCTGATGACCATTTTGAAGAATTCCTAAGGGTAAAACATTACATTGATTCAAGAGAGTTTAAGTTACAAAGCACAGCAAGTGACACTATTGAATGTTTTCTGTTCTTAGAAGTGCCTCTTTATGTGGCTAATTAATACCGGCCATTGCTGAAGCTTTTTGTTCAGAACAGATACACTGGTAGAATGTAACTAATCGTCAGAAAAAATTAATGCAGTGAACACTGCTGGACCAAGAATGAGAAATTAACATGTATGTATGTAGTACAAACCTTTGGTAAGAGACTTCCAAACATATGGCTATGAAAACTGCACGTTGTTAAAAAAGAGGGAAGTGAGATCCATGAAAGAGTGATTAACCCCTTGAGCACCAAAGTCAATTTGTGTTGCGTTTATAAAAATACTGGTATATCCTGAACAATTTTTTTCAGGTCCAAACATTGTTCTAATTTTTTCCCAAAATTTTAAGTAAAAACTGGAGTTTATAATAAGTACTGTCAACCATGTCCAAAATTTTCAAAAGAATTACAGAAAAATCATAAAAGTTGGTAAAATGTGTCACTATAATTTTGGTGGGAAAATTACAACACTCAAAGGGTTAATATTTGGGAAATGAAGACATTTGAATCTAATGGTTGATCAATGTGCATAAAATACATCGTAACATGACAGCATTTTAGGTTTTTATTTTAAAGCCAATGGCAAAACATTTCAAACAATGTATGTAAATGCTACTCATTGCCATATGTACTATATTTCTAAAATGAAGTTACCTTTATATTATCATAATATTATTATGACAAGTAATATCATTGCCATTACTTCACAGTTTACAAATGAAATGTTGCACACCTGTGAAGAGTTTTTTCTTCTTTCTTTGCAAATGCCATTTCATGTTTTGCATGCAAAAATTTGCAGATAAAAATTTTTCTATATTACTGAAAAAAAGATGTAACATGCAAAATAATTATTTTGGACCTATCAAATGTATGATATATATTAAACGTTACTTTTGAGGCAAAATAACAATGGATTTCAGCAGTTATCATTTACAGTCAAGATCACAGTTCTAGAGTGGGTACAGTGAAAAATATCATCTCCAAATTGCATCTCTAGTATTATCTAGATGTAATATTTGTAACAACCTCTTTGACTTTTATTGTCAGATGCAAAATTATGGTAAAACTTGCAACTCTACAAACGTTTGTCTAGGAAGCTGTTATCCAATTCTGGCTGAATCGTGCCAGTATAATTGAATAATACAAGTGGACCCCCTAAGTTGCTGTGAATATCAACAATCGATCAATCAGATATAACCTTCTGAGCACGCTCCACATCAGCAAGCACAATTACTTTGCAGTTTGAACAGGCCTACGTTTTAACACAGAAATTCCAACTTTGAAAGAAGTGGTTCCAGCACTGATGTTGTGTCAGCCATGTCAACAAGAAAGCATCATACTCTCAATATCCAAAGGTATTATTTAGATGTATTCTCTGTACACACTCTAGATATTGACTGAGAATCTGATGGTGTTAATACTACAGACAGAAAATTGTTCTCATGGACAATAACTGACAATAGTTGGAAGGTGTATCTGGTGTACAGCTGAAAGCTGCATTGCCAGACACATCAAAACGTTGGCAATCTGGATTCAATTTAAGGAAAGTTTCTAGTTTATCATCCCACACCCTGACGTATGTTCCTTTGTCAATTACTGGCATAGCATTATTAAACTGTGTAATAACCATGAGATAGGAAGCATCAAGTTGACGAATCTGGGGACACTGACATCGATTAAGATGATATTCAAGTGTACTTGTTATCCAACATTGTGTTTCACATGCGTGTCCTTGTAACACTCTCTGTATGGTGATATTAAACTGTGTTCCAGTCGCATACTCACGTATACCCTCTACTTTAGCTTTGATTGCTGTAAAAAATGAAATTCTATATTAGTAGAAGTTTGTCTTAACTATAAATTGGTGAGTACCGGTAAATACTGTAGATGAAAACCAGGACACATTGCATTTAATCATCAACCATCAACAATCCACTTGTCAAGTCACCTCTTCTAAAAATAACTTTCTAACAAATTTTTTGTATTCTCTCACAAAGTTATAGTATACATCTCACAAAATTGCTGTATTCTCTCACGAATAGCACTGATCGCAAATGACATTTTTTCTCTCATCAATATGCTTAAAAGAATATTTCTCTGCATTTTCCACAAGATCGATGAAAATAAAATCTGCCAGTGTTCCAATGAATACTAAAAGTCACACTAATTCATGTGAATTTATGGCTCAGACCACAAACTGCAGCGATAGCAGCGCATGCAACAACCAAATTTGTCCGAATTTTAGGCAGCGTAGTCCAATGTCGCAAATGAAGATCTATAGTTAGTAAAAAACCTGAAATCAACACTATTTGTGAACTTGTAGTATTCTTTCACAAATTTGTTTTATTCTGAGACTCTCACATATTTGTATTCTCTGACAAATGTATTTCCTCTCACAAAGTTGTAGTATTCTCTGACAAATTTGTATTATTCTCACACAAAGTTGTATTCTCTCACAAATTTGTAGTTCAAACAGAATACAATAACAAAATAATCCAATACAAGTACATTGAATTGTGTCACCAACACATTGAATTGTCACCAACACATTGAATTGTGTCACCAACACTTCCAATACAGGTACATTGAATTGTGTTACCAACACTTACCATAGGGCGCAACTCGGCATGCTGTCACCAGATCCATTGTTGAATCACAAGATTTGCAGCTTGCTAGAACAGAGCAGAGTTTATATTTGGAGTACAGGCCCCCGGAGATGACCTTAATCAGATTTGTCCAAATTGTGATACAGTATACAAATTTGTATTTTGGGCAAAAATCTCTCCTTAATGACTGGTCCCAGAGCTTTAACATTTTGTATAGTGGTCCCTTGGAATGAACTAATTTAGATTTGTTCAAATTGTGATGAAATAATTATGCATATTTGTATTTTTAAGGTCTAAAATCTTTACTGTCGTATGCAGATAAGAATGGACAGTGAAATTTATCTAAATGTTATCACACTTGTGTAATTGGTTTGTAAAGTTGTTTCAAAATTTACTACAGGATCGGTAACTTTAGTTGAGTTGCGGCAAACTAAAGACGGATGATAGTGTTGTTTCACAGTAGGCTTCTGCTGTAATTGTTGATATAAAGCAATAAAGTAGACACTGATTAGTGTCTGTGTGTGTAGGGTAAAGATTTCCTGACTTTCTATCCCTGTACATTTCGACAACTTTCTCACTTATTACTTCTGGCGTATGTACACCTCTTTTCCTGTAAATCATGATTTTTTTTTGCCAAAGAACTTCTACAATGCAAAGGCAACAAGATTCTAATGACAACTAGACTCTGACTTGGCTGTGATACAATGTAACTCAAAGCAGCTTATAAGGAATGTAATATGAGTCTGTGTATGTGAAGTGCACTTCAAAGTGTACTCCCTGGTGTGTGTTTATTATGGGTCCATAAAAGCTCTTTGATTTTCACCGCAGTTATAACAAGTCAGTGCAACTTTTGAGGCAAGTTTTGGAACAACTTTACAAACCAATTACACAAGTGTGGCAACATTTAGATCAATTTCACTGTCAATTCTTATCTGCATATCAGTGTAAGAATGTACAGAACTGCTGGTCAGACAGCTGTGATATTTGGTATACAGCTCCCTAGGGTAAACCTATTTAATATTTGTTGAAATTGTGTAGAAATAAGTAAATTGTATTTTTTGGGGGAACTTACGTGTATGCCTTCTTTGGTCAAAACTTTCTTTCTCAAAAACTACTCATCTGATAGCTTTGATATTCGTTAGGCATGTTTCTAGGGATGATTTCATGGATGACTTCATGATATATGTTCAAATTATTATGAAATCTTCAATTATGTATTTTTGCAGCTTATTTATGCTGCTTTTGGTCACGGTATCCTGAAGTAAACTATCAAAGATTTCCACCTTCTTCATCAACACATGTCATAAATATTTATTCTCTATATAACACAGCCAAGCTCTGTCAGCCCTAGGTTTCGCCCAGTAAAGCGATGTATTCATTGCTCTGATAAATTTGTGGGTGATGTGTGATAGTATGTGAGTGCCAATGCTTCATGAACTCAACAGCATGTGGAGGGGTCACAGTCAGAGTAATTGTAACAACTTTGCTCGGTTATTGAACCACTCTTCTTTGGGGATTTGGCCAAGCGGTTTTGATTGTGATGTCTTCGCTGGGTGACTGGGTGCCATACATTGTGAGTTCACATCCAATTGAAAATCTACTGAATTTGTTTGAACATGTACTTGTTTATGGACTACCTAGTTTATTGATGACAAAATCTTTCTAGATTCAACTTACATGTTCCAGGACAGGCAATCATACATTCATCTCTGGTCTTGAAGTTGTTTTCATTGCCACCACATCCTGAATATAAAAATTGTACGCAGGTGTCTGCACTGACATCATAAGCCCAACGTTCTTGATTTCCCTTGCACGGACCCCTTTGATGTGGTTTTGCACATGCATTGCCTATTGAACAGAAAATAATGTACTGTTAACTGTCATACTTGTACTGTCAAATTGATCCAGAAACTCTTTCAAGGCCAAACTCCAAAACTGAAGGATAAAGTTAACCATTTTCTCAGCACAATTTCTAAATTTTGTCGCAAACTTACATCATCAAAAAATAGCATGCACAATGAAAAGAAGATAGATGGCACTTCAATAGGGTGAAAATGGCCGATTCTAGTACACAAAAGTTTGTAAAAAAGAGTGTTTCCAAAGAAATGACTCATATTTACCGGTATATTTTGTATGTTTTTGCCAGAAATTTGTTGAATAGAGCATTCTACTAAAGCTAGAAACAGTAAATGGTTTTCCACAACTTCTCCTTAAGCAATAAACCACACCCAGCGACGGTATACTATGAGATTTGACTAGTTCACGACACGTACATGAGCGATAAAAGTGCACATATGGAGTGAACTGGCAAAATTGAGTGTATAACCATTGGTGAGGTGGTTTAAATTGAAATTCTGGTGTGTAACCTCTAAAAGGGAATTTTTTGCTAGCTAAGAGTTTGTGCCAGTTCCAACAGTGCCGAACTGTGAATATACAATGGTTATTTTCACGTCTCAACCAATCAGATTGCAGTATTTGCACCATCAATGTACTGGTATGATATACTGGTACTGTACAGTGTTTTGCGTTGAACCGTTGGCATTATGGGAACAAGACATATTATCCAAATTGAGGAGTTGCCAACACTATCAGATGTACTATCTTCTAATGGTAGTATCAGTAGATTCCAGTTAAAGGTATACAGTCACGTGCAATCTAAATATGCCCATTCATGGTCAAAGGGGCATTCCTTGGTATTCAAAATGCCCATGTAAAGGCGCTGTTTTTAAAAAGCGGCCACCCGCTTAAAATCTGTGATTGGTTAGATTTTCTCTTTCCATGGTAACTGTGGCAAAATTGGAACAGTTGACAGTCACATACCTTTAAACCAACTCTGCAAAAGTAGAAATACTGTCCTGAAGGAAATCAGACGTACTCAAAACAACAACACCAGATTCACACAAACAACCTTACAAATGATGCTTTCTGAGCAGGATGTATGTTGATGTGTGATGTTGTTTTGACAACTCATAGCCTCCTTCCAGACAATGTTGAACTTTCACAGGGTTGATTTCTTCATTATTGACTGATGTTAATACCCAGACGATAACTACCCCTGACAGTGTTTGCAACTGCTCAATTTAGACATATGTCTAGTTCCCGCATTACCAATGGTTCAACACAAACCACTTTAATTTCCCTTGTACCACGTGATAAAGAAAATTTGTTTTCACATGCCTAATTAGTATCTGTAGAATGCAATTTCATGCAAGAGTTAAGCGACATTGATAGTACATACCACTGCACACCAAGGTAATATGAGTTGCACAGCAGTATGCATGAAAATTGTCCCCGCAGCATGCCACATTGAGCGCTCTGTTGGTGGGCAACAAATGACAACAGGCCAGGGCCTGAAGCCATGAGAACAACAACTTCTTATGAACATTAAACAATCTTGAAATAATTTGACAAAAAAGGTTACATCTACTGGTATATACTGTATGTTCAAAATTTCTGAAATACGAAGAATAATGTGAGGACTTTGATCTAGCATTAGGAGAGAACATTGCTTTGCAAAAAATTTACAATGAAAAACACTGATATGATAATATGTGTCATTGAAAATAAATAATTGTGCACAAATTTCCAAATGTGTGATTGGTAGTTTTCTATCATAAACACTGATGCAATAACAAAGTTCTTGAAGATGGCAAAGTCCAGGCTTTCGATGTAGCAAAGGGAATATTCTTACTACAATTCCTATAGCATTCTTCAAATGATGTGAAACCATATTCTCCAGGTAAACATTCATCATCTTGAACATGTTTACATTTGTGTTCCTTCTCATCCCAAAAATACACAGCATTACATGTACCATGTCGTGTTATAGGGTCCAATTGACACAAACCAGCTGCAATTTAATGTTAGATGTGAGCAAAAGATTAATGTGACCCAGACAATGACAAACATTTTGGCTGCCATCTAATTTCAGACACTACCATCTCATACCATGTCCACGAAATAAATTTAAGAATACAGTCATTACATTCCATCAGGTGAACATAATACAACATGATATCAATTTTTGCCTGTGCGTGTCTGAAAGAGGAGAATTTCGGTAAGAGAGTCGAAAAAGAACCAAAAAGTATATCCAATTATTAGTCTTTTTTCTTCTTTATTTCCTTCGTGACATCGACTAATTCCTCATGACAATTCTGGCTGTTTATACAGAGAGTGTGGGAAGTAACATTTTCATAAATATGACATTTACTTAAGAAGCTGACACTTCACCAGCAGGGGATACACACAATTATTGGATAAGCGATACTCACCTCTTTTACATATCCCATTATGAGCCTTGCCAATTACGGTGTTTGTTTCACACTCTTTTACAGCTAAATGACATTGACTGGCATATGTGATAGCATCCTGTCCACACACGGGGCCACCATCAGTTGTACAATCACTGGTACTCAAACACAGACATACTGGATCTGCACCAGATAGTTGGCAATACTGACCTTCATCACAGTTTTTTGATATACATTTACCTATACAAGAATGACATCAAACTATTTGGTTCCTTTCTGATGTTAGACACTAAAGCTCTGAGTAACAGTGTCTTATTTCTGAATTGCACAAAACATCTGGCATTTTGCATCTGTCAATATACCTATATCCTATGACCTTAGTAAAAAAAATTCTGTTTTATCGAGTTGAATTCTTGCATATATGTAATACTAATTCATGAAAGGAAACAGCTGGTTATAGCATTCAACTTCTCTTTTGGCAAAGTACTTTCTCTTCTGCAGGTAAGGGTATACCAGATTCCTGTCAAAAATTTTACAGTGAGTGACACAATTAAGGTTGAATGTTCTCATTTACTTATTAATAGGAAGCCTGTAAAGAGTTCTTGCCACAAATGGTCATGTATTTCCTGTTAAGAGATCACCAAATTTCTATTTCTTCTCTCTCATTCCGGTGTCGATGAACCAGTATGCTCCATTGAGGGCATTATGGTCAAAACTTGGTGAATTCATATTAGGCAATAATTCAGAATACTCTTTGGGTACGAAAAAGTATAATTTACATAAGGTATTCATTATTTATCAATTATAAATATCAATGTATAATGAAACTCTTTGTTACTCAACTTTTAAAATTTCAGAGAGATTTAAGTAGTCAAATTATAAGTCCGATATAAATATTTTATGCAGCATTGCTTCATTAAGATATGGAAACCATGTTTGAGAATGTGCATCATTATGCTGCCTTCTGATAGCTCCAAAGGAAAGTGACAAAACATAAAATGTTAAGTGGTAGACAATCATCGCCTCACAATATCATTATGCTGCTCTTGCTAGTTCCAAAATTTGAAAACTTTATGTTGATTTGTTCCTGATGTGTTATATGCAGATGTAATAGATTAAATATTGCTACAGCACCTTTGAGAATATCATAATTATATTCTAAGTTCATCTGTTTCAATGTTTGTGACTCAAGCTGTCAACTGTACTGTGAGTTCTTGCTAAAAATTTAGATAATACAGGTGCATTTCTTTAAATATTGTTATTATAAGTGTTACAGTCACTACGAAAGGAATGGTTCATTAAAATGGCTGCGAACCTGTGCAATATTTCCTGGCTTCACTTGTCTTAACAAATGTAATGTGACTGTAAAACTGCAGACACTCTCAACACAAATGCAATGTGACTGTAAAACTGCACACAGTCTCAACACAAATACAATGTGACGTAAAACTGCACATAGTCTTAACACAAATGCAATGAGACTGTAAAAGTGAAAACAGTCCTTATACAAAAATTCAGAAAGCCATACAGAGTGACCTACTTTGACATTGCGGAGGTTCTTTATTCCATGTTCCGTTGTCTTGGCAATGTAGAATATTGGGTCCCAGAAGAGAATATCCAAGTTCACAAGCAAATTCTAGATATTCACCAACAAGTCCTTCATGGTTATAACTACCATTATAATAACCATTCTCGGGAAAAGTTATCTCACCACAGCTATAAACTGTAGAAAAAAGTACAACATCATTTCTTGAACACATTTAATATACAAAGTATTTACAGGCAACTTTAATAATATCCCTCCATTCTGATATCTTGAAGTTTGAAGTATCAATATTTACGCAATATCTCTACTGCAGGTGGGTATATACACAAGATTTTGGTACTGCATGTGACATACATGTAAAGCACAGGACACACTGTCGAGTGCTGCATAGAGCCAATTGCAGCCAAATCAAGTGAGTGTATATCAACCTCAAAGAGGGGTTATTGCAATTTTGTGTTTCAGGCACTGAAGGACTAGGCATTGTTAATGAGAAGGATACACAGTACCAGTACTTGGCTAAACGGCACACAGACCAGAAAAATTAACAATGGTGATGTACGTGGCAAACCACAAGCTAAATGCTCTCATAATCAAGGCACTTCTGAATAATTTCGTATATTTTTACTCTATTTTTAAACATCTTCTTAAATTTCAATCATTTAATCAGTTCTAATGCTGGTTTTTCCTCATGTCTCTATGTCTCCACAAGTAACCTTCTATGCTAGTTGCTGGGCCTGTTGTAGCACTTGTACATTGCTATTTTACCATTGCTGGTATGAGCATGACTGAGCTCTCATCCAATCAGAACTACACTGACACACTTATAAAATCTAATCATCAACGTGATCAACATATATAACAAGTATTTCAGTGTCTGAGTTGTGTGTTCTATCCAAACATACCAATGAGTCGGTTCTTTTTGTCTACAATACTATGTACAAAAACTTGTGTCCGACCTACAAAAAAGTAAACATAACGTATACGCAACTGTCCACCTTCAGTGACTGTTGCGGTATGTCAGTTTGTCAACAGACCTCATCACAATCATTATCTTTATTGTACTGAGTTGGAAAATAAAACAATCATTCAAGAAATGGAAATCCATCGGAAATGACAGACCATCACACGTAGGAGTACTTCCAGTCCATGTACCATCCTGTTGGCAAACTCTCTCTGGTGGACCATGTAAACGATATCGTTCATCACACTGGTATCTTGCAACTGTTCCAACCTTTATCGTCATCCCAAAAATGACTCCATTTTGTGGCAACACTAACTCAGGACATTCTCCTTAATGTTAAAATGAAAATGTTTGATAGTAATTGTTCAAAAATATGTCTTCTTATGAACTTGGCAAGATGCATATATTTTGAAATTTTAAACTTCTGTTGCTAGACATATAAAACTTACATCATGAGCAGGAATAAAATCCTGATTTAATCACTAATCATATAAAAAGTTCATTCAGGTGTAATATGGGACTTTACAATGAGAGGTATGGATAACAAGAGAAGGCTTGACAAAAAGAAAAGGTGGGAGAGTGGGGAAATGTAAAGTAGGTGATTTATTTACAACCTTGGGGATTTTTAAAATGCTATCAGTGCTGTCATTCAAATGCAAACAGCACTTATAAGTTAGTTACAGATGGTGAAATGCCTTGCACGGTGGGGGGTGATTATGACATCTGGAATTATCCTGGATTGAAATTTCTTATCAGTTCATGTGTGTCTTGCATGGAAAAGTTGTAAATATTGGTCCAAAATGAAAAAAATTAACCTCAGCTTAGTTTTCTGGATCAAATTTCACTACGAATTGATACCAAATATGACAAAATTATGTTCACGGCCTTAACCACTGTCTCACAACATATCCTGGGTTGGTATAGGTCATTTAAGGTCAAAGACTGAGAAAATTACCTAAATTATACAAATTTGGGGTTTCCCAACACTTTGAGCAGAAGATAACATCCTTCAGGACTTTTATACCAAATTACAAAGCTATCAGACAAGTAGTTTTTGAGAACAAGTTTTCTTGACCAAAAATGACAAAATTGTCTTAAAAATACAAATTTGCATATTTCTGGACAATTTCCACATATCCAACTATTGTCATCCCTGGGCAACTGTACACCAAATATAAAAGCTGTCTGTCCAACAGTTTTAAAGAAAAAAATATTTTTTATGATTTTTTGACCAAAAATGACAAAATTGGCCCAAAAACGGTAATTTTGCCAATTCTGTTGTAATTTCAACAAATTAGAAGGGTAACATCCTGGCAAATATCCAACCTAAACTTGAGAGCAATTGGGCCAGCGGTTTCAGAGAAGAATAATTTTTATTTAAAATGAGAAATATAACCAAAAAATTCAGCAAAAATACAAAATTCAAGATATCTTCACAATATACATATAACTGTATAAGGTCCACCTAAGGTACTTGCCCATTAATTTTCAAAGCAATCAAAACAGTGGTTCTTGAGTTATTAATTTTTGACCATTTCACATTTTGTAAGCTCATTTGCATAATTTTGGCAATGCAAACTTCATTTGAATAAAATCCCACCTATAGCCCAGGATGCATCCACACACCAAATACCAAGCTGAAACTTGCAGCGGTTCGTGTGTTTTTAATGTTGATAGACATACTGTACATACTGGTACATACCGGTACATACATACACACATACATATATACATACACACATATACACGGACGCCACTGACTTCAGCTTATACGATAACCTCACATTGGTATACCAAATGTGAGCAGTAATAATGGTCAAATATGCATGTTTCAATATTTTGAACCTAAAATGTTCTAGGCATCTCTGTAGGCTTTTCATTTCATTTTCATTTAACCAAAGAGATTGTTGTGCAATGTGATCCATTCTCGTTGTCGATAACTATTCATTACCGAACAAATCAGATAATATTCCTTTGTGATTTAGTTTTATTTTGTTCTTGAATCAAAAAGAACCATGCTCGATAACAATCTACAATGGATTCAAAATTGCTAGTTTAGATTTTCTCATCTTCAATAGACAGATTACAATCATCATGATTTTAGTTGGCCAATAAATATTCTTCATCGATAATGAATATCCGTTGATTTCCAAGGACTATCATACTATGAAACAAAGTAATTTTAAACTTACTCAGAACTTGTATTGTAACCTGACTTGCTGCAGTATCAGTTCCACATTGATATTTTGCTTCATCAAATGTTGAAATAGACAAAATACCCAGACGTAAACAGTTTTCTTCAAAAAAGAGGTACTGCTCAAATCCTCCTGAAACTCTAACAAAGGCATTGTACAAACATGTTAGGACTGTCTGACAAGATAACCATACATGACATGGTCCCAGTTAGATCATATGTTTTGTGCAGCTGTTGATGCTTTTTGCTGATGACTTGGTTGCAGTTTTTTATTGAAATGCAGGTACTGGAAACTATTTGACCTGTACAAAGCTGCAATATTACATGTTAATATTCTGCTTTATAATTATATTTGACTATCATTATTTAATCTTTATTTACATTCAGTAATTCCATAGCAGTGATACATCAATTTTTTTACGGAGATCGAGTGAAGTATAGATAAAAACAAGAATACACACGAGACAAAAAAAAACGGGAAAAATAGAGGCCAACTACAAGAGTTAACAGTTCTCATCCACACATGCAACTAAAAAAAGACTTTTTGTAAAGTTTGTTCAAGTTTTAAGTAATCAGGGATTAAATAATGAGTTAATTGCACATGCATGTCCTCATGGAATGCTATACATAAACTTTGAATGAGATCTGTTCAGGCATGTTGGCATAGCTCTGGCTGTGAAAAAATAAAAAATACTGCCACCTTGCGGTCTTACTGGACTGACTGACAACATAAATTGATGTGGATTATGTACCTCATACTACGCTATGATATCAATTTAGGCATGTCTGTGATCTGGACGTAACAACAAAACAATGCCATCTGGCAGCCATATCAGAACACACTGCAATGCAAATTGAGAAGCATGTGTACATGTATGTCACAGTAAACTGTCCCTCTACCAAGATTCAATGAAATTGGTTCAAGTACGTCTGAGTAATAGCATGTGGACATGATTAATTTGGAACAAAATGGCCGCGGTGAGTGAGTACCATGTTGGATTATATCACAACATAAACTGACCTGCATATGTATGTAATAAATACCGTACATTATCCTTGTAATGAATTAAATAGGTCTGATTAAGTTTGACTACTGACTGCAGATGGACTGAGCATATTCTATTAAACTGTATCCCTGCAAATATCCAGAGGGATTAATAAAATTTGCTGTAATCATCATTGTTGTTTCATTATTTTTGTTCTTCTACAATTACGCCACATATATGCCATTAATGATATAGCAAATGAAAATACTTCAAAACTTGCTACAATTCTGTTTGTTTTATGGCCAAAGACGGATTCATATTGGGCTCTAAGTTGTTCCTGAAGTAACCATATGGTAATATTTGCTCATGAAAGTCAGTGTGTACTGGTACGTCCTTGATGACAAACTATGAGACATTATGGTAACCAAATTAAGTGTACAATTACTTTTAACTCTATACATCCACAGAGAGAATATCACTATCAACTGACCTTTGACCTCTATTATTTACTCTGTTCCAGTGGAGATCACCAAGAGAGAGACCACTTATATGATTACTGATCAGTTTACAATCCAAGAAAACATCTCTGCCTTGGTACACTTGGATGATGTCCCCATTATTTATATTTCTTGATCCATATTTGATGGCAATGTTTGTTGCTGATGATTCAAATTATTAAAAAAATTGTAGAAGTTAAACATTTTTCAGTTGAGATATTTAGGTGGCTGGAAAGGCCATGTTTGCACCAATTCTTTTCTCAGAGTTAATGTCAAGTTTCAAGTGTTAGAATCAAGATATTTAGTTCAAATTTTCAGGATAACTCCCTTACTTAATACTTTCTCCAAAGAATATAAAAATTGTATATTTGCAGCCATGATTCTGAAATATGACACCATTTAATGTTAAAATTTAATTTTTCATATTTTTTTACATATTTGAATTTAATAATGATTGGATTGTACTTAATACTACCAAATTAGTTATAAATATGTTGACACTATTAATTGTAAGATGTGTATAGCAGGATTTGTAAATGAAATTTGTTTTTATGATTTTACATGGGTTTACATATCAAAAAATTATTTAAAAATGCTTTCAAATTTCAAAATGTGATTGTTAAAAAAGTACCTCAAATACAGGAAAATTGTACTATAGCCATCTTGTCTGTAACAGCTGTGAGAATAAGTACAGATTCTCACCGATTGCAAGAAAGCGTCAGTTTCTCGCTCTAGTCAAGCACTTTTTCCTTATAGTGGTCACTCATCCAATATGTGGAGTATTGAACTCATTATCTGTCACTCATCAAATTTGTCGAGTATTGAACTCATTATCTGTCACTCATCCAATATGTGGAGTATTGAACTCATTACATGTAACTCATCCAATATGTGGAGTATTGAACTCATCACCTGCCACTCATCCAATACGTGGAGTATTGAACTCATTACATGTAACTCATCCAATATGTGGAGTATTGAACTCATCACCTGCCACTCATCCAATACGTGGAGTATTGAACTCATCATCTGTCACTCATCCAATATATAGAGTATTGAACTCATTATCTGTCACTCATCCAATGTGTGGAGTATTGAACTCATTATCTGTCACTCATCCAATACGTGGAGTATTGAACTCATCATCTGCCACTCATCCAATATGTGGAGTATTGAACTCATTATCTGTGACTCATCGAAAATGTGGAGTATTGAACTCATCATCTGTCACTCATCCAATATATGGAGTATTGAACTCATTATCTGTCACTCATCCAATATGTGGAGTATTGAACTCATTATCTGTCACTCATCCAATATATGGAGTATTGAACTCATTATCTGTCACTCATCCAATATGTGGAGTATTGAACTCATTATCTGTCACTCATCCAATATGTGGAGTATTGAACTCATCATCTGCCACTCATCCAATATGTGGAGTATTGAACTCATCATCTGTCACTCATCCAATATATAGAGTATTGAACTCATTATCTGTCACTCATCCAATATGTGGAGTATTGAACTCATTATCTGTCACTCATCCAATAGGTTGAGTATTGAACTATTATCTGTGACTCATCGAAAATGTGGAGTATTGAACTCATCATCTGTCACTCATCCAATATATGGAGTATTGAACTCATTATCTGTCACTCATCCAATATATGGAGTATTGAACTCATTATCTGTCACTCATCCAATATGTGGAGTATTGACATTATCCGTCACTCATCCAATATATGGAGTATTGAACTCATTATCTGTCACTCATCCAATATGTGGAGTATTAAACTCATTATCTGTCACTCATCCAATATATGGAGTATTGAGCTCATTATCTGTCACTCATCCAATATGTGGAGTATTGACATTATCTGTCACTCATCCAATATGTGGAGCGTTGAACTCATTATCTGTCACTCATCCAATATGTGGAGTATTGAACTCATTATCTGTCACTCATCCAATATGTGGAGTATTGAACTCATTATCTGTCACTCATCCAATATGTGGAGTAATGAACTCGTCATCTGTCACTCATCCAATATATCGAGTATTGAACTCATCTGTCACTCATCCAATATGTGGAGTATTGAACTCATTATCTGTCACTCATCCAATATATAGAGTATTGAACTCATTATCTATCACTCATCCAAAATGTGGAGTAATGAACTCATCATCTGTCACTCATCCAATGTGTGGAGTATTGAACTCATTATCTGTCACTCATCCAATATGTGGAGTATTGAACTCATTATCTGTCACTCATCCAATATATAGAGTATTGAACTCATTATCTGTCACTCATCCAATATGTGGAGTATTGAACTCATCATCTGTCACTCATCCAATATGTGGAGTATTGAACTCATTATCTGTGACTCATCCAATATGTGGAGTATTGAACTCATTATCTGTCACTCATCCAATATATGGAGTATTGAACTCATTATCTGTCACTCATCCAATATGTGGAGTATTGACATTATCTGTCACTCATCCAATATGTGGAGCGTTGAACTCATTATCTGTCACTCATCCAATATGTGGAGTATTGAACTCATTATCTGTCACTCATCCAATATGTGGAGTATTGAACTCATTATCTGTCACTCATCCAATATGTGGAGTAATGAACTCATCATCTGTCACTCATCCAATATATGGAGTATTGAACTCATTATCTGTCACTCATCCAATATGTGGAGTATTGAACTCATTATCTGTCACTCATCCAATATGTGGAGTATTGAACTCATTATCTGTCACTCATCCAATATGTGGAGTAATGAACTCATCATCTGTCACTCATCCAATGTGTGGAGTATTGAACTCATTATCTGTCACTCATCCAATATGTGGAGTATTGAACTCATTATCTGTCACTCATCCAATATATAGAGTATTGAACTCATTATCTGTCACTCATCCAAAATGTGGAGTATTGAACTCATCATCTGTCACTCATCCAATATGTGGAGTATTGAACTCATTATCTGTCACTCATCCAATATGTGGAGTATTGAACTCATTATCTGTCACTCATCCAATATGTGGAGTATTGAACTCATCATCTGTCACTCATCCAATATATGGAGTAATGAACTCATCATCTGTCACTCATCCAATGCGTGGAGTATTGAACTCATTATCTGCCACTAATCCAATATGCTTATGCGTGGATTCCTCATGATAAATGTTCAAATAAGGCCAAAGAAAAAATGTATTGTTCATTGGCGAGAATCATAAAGACTCCGAAAGGCGAGTATTGATGATTCTCGCCAGTGAATTTCAATTCTCGCTGTACTTAGTGAGAATTTCCATTCTCACCGGTGAGAATTTGTTCTCACACTTAATTCTCAAGCCTGTTCGTGCTGAACCTATGACTGATGGTCATCGTCATTTCATACATCTCCATTTACTAACAAAGGAATTGATGCCATTAATATCAGCAATATACTACACAACAAAAAGGTTACATCAACTATACCTGTATACTTAAGAACCAGTCTGTACCTATTCTGTCATATCAATACACCAAGACAATCTACAATAAAATATTCAATTACAATAAGGCATTGCGGCACTTAAAAATTGATGAATTCCTTCAAACACCAGCATCCTGTGACTGCTCTACATCTCCCTTCAAATATACTCCAGTTGGCCATGTCATCACTGGTGATCTGAACTTGGTTGAACATCACCATCTTCGTAAGATATTATCTTGTGGACCCAAGTTTAGAGAACCTCGCAGGATCAACTGGAACCATAATTTTAAGATCATATGGACTCAGTTGAGGAATATGCCAGGAAATGGGCTAAAAGGGAGGATGTAGAGCTGGACACACTGTCAGAATGGGTCAAATCTGTGAGGAAAATAGTGCGTGGCCGTATTGGTCGACTAAGATCACATATTTGCAGAAGACCCTATTCTGTATTTAAAGATCCTGATGCTGTTAAGTGTTTGAATGATATCCATGACAAATATGTTGTCGTCCCTGCTGATAAAGCTGCCAATAACATTGTATTTGTCTGTAAGAAGTATTATTTTGAATGTCTTATAGACGAACTTGGTGTAACTAAGAGCTCCACCAACTCCACTTACAGACAATCAATGTTCAACAAATCTGAAATTTTGGCAAACCATAAGTCATTCATGGATAATTTTAATATTACAACAAAGGATGACCATAATAAGTTGCCTAGCTTATACTGGATACCAAAGCTCCACAAAACACCTTACAAAGCTAGGTTTATCGCAGGATCTTCAAAATGTTCAACAACAGAGTTATCGAAGATACTGACTTCTGTTCTTTGTACTGTTAAACGGGGACTTCAATCATACTGTGATGTTGTCTTTTCTCGGAGTGGTATAAATCAAATGTGGATATTAAAAAATTCAAAGGAACTCTTGGAAAATTTGAAATCAAGATCTGTTTCAAAATAACATCTATTAAAACTTTCGATTTTTCCACATTGTATACCACAATACCACATGATAAATTGAAAGAGCGCTTGAAAAACATCATCAACCAAGCATTTTTCTACAAAAAACGGTTCACGCCATTACAAATATGAGGTATTACGGTATAATTCTACTATTTTGTTAAAAATACAACTAACGCTAAAGTGTTTTATACCGAGAAAGACATTATCAGTATGCTTGATTTCCTCATTGACAACATATTTGTTGAATTTGGAGGACACATTTTCCAACAGTGTATAGGAATTCCCATGGGCACTAACTGTGCTCCCTTACTTGCCGACTTATTTCTGTTCTCATACGAGGCAGAATTTATCCAGAACCTTATCAAGCAGAAAAAGGTCTCTGTAGCTCGTACTTTCAACCTTACATTTAGATACATAGACGATGTTATTTCATTGAATAACTCCGAATTCAGTAAATATCTCGCTATGATTTATCCTCCAGAATTGGAGATTAAAGAGACTACAGAAACGGCCTCTTCTGCTTCATATCTGGACATTTTACTTGAATTGACTCTAATGGTCACCTTTCTACTAGGCTATATGACAAGAGAGATGATTTCAACTTTAGTATAATAATTTTCCACACCTCATCAGTAATATTCCACTCTCACCTGCTTATGGGTATACATTTCCCAGCTTATTCGATATGCAAGAGCATGCAGTTCATATGGTGATTTTGTAGAGAGACATGGCCATCTCTCTTTCAAACTGTTAAATCAAGGTTACACCAGAGCAAGACTTGTCTCTACATTCAAACGCTTTTTGGCAGGTATCGCAAGCTGGTTGATAAATACGATATCTCTCTTCGACAAATGATCACTGATGGCATCGGTGACATGGGGCCTTAGTTAGTGACCACTACCTATCTGACTTACAGATTGATATATGGCGGGTGCCACATGTGGGGCAGGATGCGCTTACTATTTTCGAAACACCTGACATCACTTCTTGGTCTTCTGGCCAGAGGTCCATATATCTTTCTTTCACGAATATGACTTTGTTTGTGTACCGTCTATTTACTGTCTGTTCTGTGCTGTTTGGTGTCTATGTTTACAACTATTGTCTTACAAATTTTGACCTAGTGTTATTGGATTACGGATTGGTATGATTGCGATTATCTCACCAAGGAATGCATTTTTTACCAATCTCCAGTGGAGATTAAAATTTTCTCACCAACAGCGGTGAGAATAAGAACAGATTCTCACCGATTGCGAGAAAGCGTCAGTTTCTCGCTCTAGTCACACACTTTTTCCCTATAGTGGACTGAAAATGAGTACAATTATATTGGATGAGTGGCAGATGATGAGTTCATTACTCCACATATTGGATGAGTGACAGATGAGTTCAATACTCCACATATTGGATGAGTGACAGATAATGAGTTCAATACTCCACACATTGGATGAGTGACAGATAATGAGTTCAATACTCTATATATTGGATGAGTGACAGATAATGAGTTCAATACTCCACACATTGGATGAGTGACAGATAATGAGTTCAATACTCTATATATTGGATGAGTGACAGATAATGAGTTCAATACTCCACATATTGGATGAGTGGCAGATGATGAGTTCAATACTCCACATATTGGATGAGTGACAGATAATGAGTTCAATACTCCACGTATTGGATGAGTGACAGATAATGAGTTCAATACTCTATATATTGGATGAGTGACAGATAATGAGTTCAATACTCCACATATTGGATGAGTGACAGATAATGAGTTCAATACTCCACATATTAGATGAGTGACAGATAATGAGTTCAATACTCCACATATTGGATGAGTGACAGATAATGAGTTCAATACTCCACGTATTGGATGAGTGACAGATAATGTGTTCAATACTCCACATATTGGATGAGTGACAGATAATGAGTTCAATACTCTATATATTGGATGAGTGACAGATAATGAGTTCAATACTCCACATATTGGATGAGTGACAGATAATGAGTTCAATACTCCATATATTAGATGAGTGACAGATAATGAGTTCAATACTCCACATATTGGATGAGTGACAGATAATGAGTTCAATACTCCACGTATTGGATGAGTGACAGATAATGAGTTCAATACTCCACATATTGGATGAGTGACAGATAATGAGTTCAATACTCTATATATTGGATGAGTGACAGATAATGAGTTCAATACTCCACATATTGGATGAGTGACAGATGATGAGTTCAATACTCCACATATTGGATGAGTGACAGATAATGAGTTCAATACTCCATATATTAGATGAGTGACAGATAATGAGTTCAATACTCCACATATTGGATGAGTGACAGATAATGAGTTCAATACTCTATATATTTGATGAGTGACAGATAATGAGTTCAATACTCCATATATTTGATGAGTGACAGATAATGAGTTCAATACTCCACATATTGGATGAGTGACAGATAATGAGTTCAATACTCCACATATTGGATGAGTGACAGATAATGAGTTCAATACTCCATATATTAGATGAGTGACAGATAATGAGTTCAATACTCCACATATTGGATGAGTGACAGATAATGAGTTCAATACTCCACATATTGGATGAGTGACATATAATGAGTTCAATACTCCATATATTAGATGAGTGACAGATAATGAGTTCAATACTCCACATATTGGATGAGTGACAGATGATGAGTTCAATACTCCACGTATTGGATGAGTGACAGATAATGAGTTCAATACTCCACATATTGGATGAGTGACAGATAATGAGTTCAATACTCCACGTATTGGATGAGTGACAGATAATGAGTTCAATACTCCACATATTGGATGAGTGACAGATAATGAGTTCAATACTCCATGTATTGGATGAGTGACAGATAATGAGTTCAATACTCCACATATTGGATGAGTGACATATAATGAGTTCAATACTCCATATATTAGATGAGTGACAGATAATGAGTTCAATACTCCACATATTGGATGAGTGACAGATAATGAGTTCAATACTCCAGTATTGGATGAGTGACAGATAATGAGTTCAATACTCCACATATTGGATGAGTGACAGATAATGAGTTCAATACTCTATATATTGGATGAGTGACAGATAATGAGTTCAATACTCCACATATTGGATGAGTGGCAGATGATGAGTTCAATACTCCACATATTGGATGAGTGACAGATAATGAGTTCAATACTCCACATATTGGATGAGTGACAGATAATGAGTTCAATACTCCACATATTGGAGCCCAAGTCCTTCAAGATAATATTTTGTGCATAACCCTCTTCTCATCTCTCATCCTAAATATGAAATGCCAGACTTTTGATATAAATTGCCACTTTAAATAAAGTTTTATTTGTTAAAAAGCCAAATTTCATAGCAGTACTGTCTGCTTATAGGCTGAGATCATAATCAGGTGAAAGGATGCCAAAAACTAAATTTTACCAACAAAAAACAAACTACAGACCTGAATTTAATACATTTAAAGTTGAAAATTTGCATTACTTTCAGGACATACTTATAGCTACATGTTTTTTCTTTGGTTTGGCTGATTACATGATTGTACAATTTATGACTCATGTTGTCGCAGTGCTGCCAGGTGTGACCTAGCTGCCAGCCTGTTAATAAACAAGTTCTAACTTAGAAAAATAAACATGTATGGATTCAAAAGTAGTCTTCACTAACGATGCATTAAACAATTTTCTTACCTGGGAGACAGAGAGGCGTATCACAGTCCCATTGTCCACTATGTTGACAGCTACACTTGTCTGAGCCATGCATAACATAGTTATGATCACATGTAAAACTGACTGTAGACCCGACAGTATAATGATTGCTAATAGCACCATCATGTTGGACATAACTCACGTCTCCAAAGTTTGGTGGGGTCAACGCAGGACAAGAAACTGTACATAGAAAAATTATCGATGATAAAACAAGGCATGTTCATTGACACTATATGCAATGAAGAAAGTGAAAACTGCCATTAGTTCAAAAGGTAAGTTCTAATTTGGGTCATGATAGTGAACAATTTTTTTTTAAAACAAATAGCACCAAAAATGTTTCCCAATGGAGTGTGGTTCAGTATTGATATCTTTACCAAAACAAAGAAATTATCCAAAAATTACATCACGAAACTAGATCATCATTGGACATTTCAAATTTAAAGTTGCCAATGGGAATCAAAAGCCCAAATTCTTACCATGTCAGATAGGCAGTTTCAAAGAATAAGGTGTTTTGTCAAATAATTAGAAAAATTGGCAAGTTTATCATCGAATTTTCAAAACCTATCAGCTTATTTAACAACAGCTCAGAGCAACATAAAAAGCATACCTACCAAATATCAAAGAAAATTAGGCAAATTAGGTTTTCAATTTTCTTTATTTTTCACCATTCTGACAGGGAGAAATTGCTAACTTTAAGCCACTTTTAGCACCGATTTATTATTTAACCACCAGTTTATTATTGAACCTGTTAAAACGAGTAGGCATGGCCCAAATCAGCGAACGGTGATACTTCTATACATGTCCTCCAGTTAGCACATTTAGTCACTTGCATATTACTCATCATATTAATTTAATTTGAATAATCACAATTTTGCATCAGAACAGAAATATTTCTATCAAGTTTTAAATTTCTAGGGCCAACAATTTATTATTTTGCAATTTTTGACCATTTTTGACATTTATTTCCCCATGTGCGTACAAGTTTTTTGTATAAATTTGATTGAACAAGCATGCACTCAGAACATATCTATACGTACAATGAAAGTGAAAGAAATTTACGCTTTTTGCATTTTCTTAAGATTTATTTTTCTCATAATACTCATGCCTGTAAATAATGTTCATTACAGGTTTGTGTCCAGAGAAACAGAAGGGTCTTTGCTAATTGAGAGTGATAAATATTTACCTGGGACACACTTTGGTGGTTCTCCATTCCATATTCCATCAATACATGACACAATGTTCTCATCAGGATTTAAAAATTTGTAACCATAGTAACAATAATATTTCTGTGTCGCTGTGTAATCTCCTGCATAGACGCAATTGCTGTATCCATTCTTTGGATCTGGTAATACATCTCCTAGACAAACTGATCAGATGATAATGTTTTCATAAAATCACTGTCTAACATTCACGATGTCAAGGACAGTAATGTCATACCTGTGTATTGGTAGATAACGGAATTCCTCGGATAGAAAAATAGCTTCACAAGATTTAATTCTGGGGTGAGGAAATTATTTTGAGATCTACTGGCCCATTGGCTCCCAGCAAAACAGATCATGCTTCATCAAAAGAGTTACATAAATTGAAGCATAAAACTGGCAGTCAGGTTATAAAGACTTCTGACCAATGAGCCTGCCATGGGCTGCTGGATATGCGCAGCCCTATGTACCAACATAATGTTGCTATGAAAATGGCAAAATCAAGGTTGTTTTTGAGTAATTTCAAGCAAACCTTTGTTGCACTGAGGTGATTGACCGGACCAAGTGCCATCCTCCAAGCATATTTGAATGAGGTTACCATTGAGTCTGTACCCAAACTTGCAAACAAACATCACTGACTCTCCGGGTGAAAAGTAGACATTGGATTCAATATCTACATGGCCTTCAACTTTCCATCTTGGATCCGAACACTTTGCTGTTGATAGACAGTTTGTTACATGTGTGCTACATTGAGTCTTTGTGGAAACTTGATCACTGTTTAAGAAGTGTAAATGAAGAGATAAGTATTATTACAGGAAGAGTGTATGTTGTCAATGGACAATTCTCCAAAAATCTTTGCTGCTCGGCTTGTCTCAACTCCAAAACTCCAGCAAATCTTTGCTGCTTGGCAAGCTTTGTCGAGTCGAGTAAAAAATTCTAGGTGTCAAATAGTTGCTGATCTGCAAGCTTGTCCAGACTCAACTCCAAAGCTTGTCTACTAGACTCATTAAAATTGCACTGACAATTGTTTTCATCTTGTTTTGTGGTAATTGAATATACTTGTAACGATGATGTAAACAATGAGAGTTTTAAATCTCAAATGTTTACAGATTTGAGGTTATATTGCCTCCATGGTAACAGTAATGCTGAGCACACCAGTTGTACTCTGATTTGTAGAATTCTTGATTATGAACAGAAAATTGCAAAAGTTTGCTGGGGCAAAAAAGTACACATTATTACCTTAATGCACAATATTGTATTGGTGTCATATTTTGATCAGATGGTATCTAGTGCATTTATTTATCAAATACTGTAAGCATGCTTTCTCAATCAGACATCATACATATGCAGGTCTCATCTATGACAAGCATTGTAAAATTTATTCATCAAGTCATATCAACTGGTGGCAAACATTGATAATTACATTTTGCAATACCTTAACCAGTACTTTGTAACTGATCGATATGTTTATGTTCATGGTACATAAAAGGTTACCATTGCAAGAATTATTTTACACATTAATGTAATAGTTCACTAAGTGGCATATATAGTGTTGCTTGTACATGAAAAATTGCAACTATACATAAAGTATGAAATGAAAGAAATATTAAGACTAATTGTCATGGATAATTCAATGTAGTCTGGCAGCCAAATCCACTTTTTGTCCTGAACCTTGTGTTAGGGTCTTAAGTTTTTTTTAAACCGGATTTTGCTAGTCAAGATAAGCAAAGTGAAAAAAATAGTTACTGGATCTCTGTCAGTATTGAGCAATTTTAGATAATTAGCTAAACAAAATGGCCGCCAAATTATCACAAATTACCATTGGAAGCAGTAGAAGTAGGCTTTATACTGTTAAAATTTGCTAGTAAAAGCACATTTCTATTAGTGCTTCAACTAAAAAAGGTTAGTAATCACAGATGAATAAATTTAAATACTAATTTGCATAAATTAACACAAAATTATCACAAATTACCATTGGAAGCAGTAGAAGTAGGCTTTATATTGTTAAAGTCTGCTTGTAAAAGCACATTTCTATTAGTGCTTCAACTAAAATAAGGTTAGTAATCATAGATGAATAAATTTAAATACTAATTTGCATAAATTAACACATAAACCATATTTTATAGGAAAGCTTGAACTGTACCAAAGTAGATTATAAACAATGCTACAATGAATGCTAAATGACTTGGTGCGGCAAAGGGGAAGGCAGCTCCACACACCATACTATTTTTGCGGATATTCAGTGTTTTCCTATCTTACTCGTAATATGTTTAATATTTTCGTCTTCTATAATTTTGACACAGTGTTGGGACACTATAGTCTACAACGAGGTAAAAGTAGGCTCCGTGTTTCATACACCTCTCTCAACATTATACACGTGCCCGAACACAAATATAACCGGTCCAATAACTGGCAAATGAAAATACCAAAACAGTCTTACAAGGAATACAATCTCTAACAGAAAGAGACCAAATACAACAAGCAAAGAAGCTCCTCGGGCGTTTCGAAGAAGAAGTCAAATAACAATTAACTCAAAATATAAGTTGTTACGTACAAAAAACTACTTCCCCAAACCAAACCAAAGGGCTCTTTTTCAGGGCCACCAAATTTTTCAGCCAAAGAACTACCATTGAAATACAATGGCCAGGCCATCATATTCAAAATACACACAGAGAAAATTTAACAGATTGAGGAAATCTTCTCTGATAATGGAAGCAAAAGAAAAGAATTAATTAAAGAAACAAACAAAAAATAAGACACACACAGGCGTACCAAATACAAATCCCTAAGAACTCTAAATGTATCAAAATATCTCTCGGAATATGAACAGCATGATTGGAACTAATTTGGGATGACGGATTTTCATATTTTGCGAATTTCTGAAAAGTGTTCAGTGCCATATAGCTGAATGTTGCAGTATCGCAAATTACTCATAAAAACAAGTGTGTAATATAAAAGAAAAGCAGATTAGATTACATTTGAAGATAAAATCGACATTACGTCACATCCAATTATCCCAAATTAGTTCCAATTGTGTTTAACTATTAACTCCTGAAATAACATTGAATAGAGACTTAAAATTTATCCCTGGAAAATTCCGAATTCATTTCAATACAACCAAATCTACCATAACATAGGCAGAAAAAAATGCCACTAAAACACTATCAAATTGAACCATGAAATTACCGTAATACCATTAGATAAAGGCAGGGGAAATGGAATAGCAATATCAAATTAAACAGATTACATTGACGAAAGTCACAGACTAGATTACGATACAAAAGTGCATGTTAATGACAGTGACAACACAACCAGAAAACTACACGGACATGTACTAAAATAAACAAATAGACAAATGATACGTTCAAATATCATGATCCTTTGAATACACATAATATGCACACCAACGCAGTATCCACTCCAAAAATTCAAAAAAGTCACCAGCATCAGCAAAATTCATTTGTCGTCACGGTCCAAATTATTTATGGCTGCTCTAGCCCAACACACAAAATATCGGAATACATAAGATAGACTATTTCTTAAAACTGATTGTACAAAACCAGCCAATGTACATTAAAGATACAACGGACTTTACCAACAAACTAAGCAAGATAACAATACAACATAATGCATTACTAGTCACTCTGGATGTAATCTCGATGTACACAAATACTCCACAAACTGAAGCAAGCTGTCACAAACGCACTTGATTCAGTATCAACTATCAATTACAGCTGTAAAATATAAAGAAAAGATCGAAGCGTTCCACTAAAGAATTACCAACAATAATTCTGCAACATAACACGGTTGAATTTAACAGAAACGTCTACCAACAGATTTGTGGCTGTAGCCTGGGTTCACCAGTTTCGCCGGAAATCGCTGATACAACATTCTACAACCTTGAAACTGAGGTCATTAAACTACACAGAAGCAGACTTTCCTTTTGGAAACAATTCAGAGATGATGTTTTCATGATCTATGCGGGAACAGAAACTGAGCTGAATGTGAATTTATGGCTAACATCAATAAGTTACACTGAACTTTCAAATTTACAATAGAGTATTCTCCTCAAAGTGTCATTAATGATTTACAAAGTCAACGATACAATAAAGGGAGAACTCTCGACACAAAAACTCACACCAAAATAACAGACCATTTCAATATCTAGCCAGAAACTCGTGCGACCCAAAAAGGTATTTTTACTGGTTTAATTAAGGTAAATTGCTGAGATATGCCCGTGTAACAACATATAATAATAACCAAGACTTTGACAAGAAAGTTGAATTTAGGAAAAAACAACAAAAACAAAACAAGGTTATAAGACCACAGAAATCGCACAATCAGAAAAAGGAAGTTGGGCACACAAAGTGCGAATCGTACCTCAAACTAGGGAAAATCAATAATAACAAAACTAATATACATACGCAACCAAATACAGTCCACAAATTAGAACAAAAGATATAAAAGCACTACCGTAACAATGAAATGGAAAATAATTGAAAGCGATGAACGTCTTCAGTTTTTGTTCCCTGAAAAACCAATAATAGCATACAAGAGAAACAAAACTTAAAGATGAATAAGTTGTAGTAAGAGCCAAAATCAACGCAAAGGATCAACGAAAAGGAGAAAAAACAAACAAATAAATACATTAAGTAAAGAACAAAAAAGTTCAACAACATCCAAAGAAAAATAGGCCATACACAGACAATACAAATATACAATCTCACACTGGATTGGATTCAGATCCAAATATATCAATAATAGTTTCGTTACTAAATGAACAAATGTAATGCTAGAGGTCATAACGAACAAAATAAAGATAACAATATTAAGAGACTGAAGAAGAACTCACATTTAAGAGTTTCGAAATGCATGTTGAAATGGATCACAAATGATTTTGACACTACAGACCGAACGACGAATCGTCATAGTACATCCAAAAATAAATTAACCCCCCCCAAAAATACACATATTAAGAGTAACATACGAAAAAACTGAACATCCTCAAAAATAGTATGGTGCGTTGAGCCGCCTTCCCCTTTTCACCTTTAGAGAACCCGAGTAACTTTGGAAATATCTTCTATAAGTCATTGTACTCCAAACCCGTAGTATTTTTCTGATACACAAAGTGTGACTAATCATGGATTCAATGTGACGTCAGCAGATTCCATATCAACCTCGAAAGTAGTGTAAATCACAACATTTTTTCTTAAATGTACATAAAATGCATTGATAGTCGAGCTAGGAAAAAGTTCCCACCTTACTTAATCATTGACTCGGGTTAGAAAATCACAACTCAGGTTGGTTTCAGCAAAGGCATAAAGATCACTAACTTACTTCGAAACATAACAGAGGCTCTTAGCAGAGTGAAACACAATTACCAGAACACTGTCGGCATCAGTTTATATCTTTTTACAAGTAAACAGACAAGTACTCGAAAATGGGCGAAGGCTAAACTATTCGGCTGCTTACATGTCTGATTATCAACATTAAATTTGCAACAGAAAAAGAAGTTTATGTACGTGCAACTATTAAAACAGTGATGTAAAAGCTACTGTGTTAAAATAACTGCACAAAGTACAGTAAATGATAATAATGTAGAGTTACGCTTAACAAAGAATTGTTTACAGCTGGCCGCCATCTTGAAATTATGCAAATTAGCATGTCATTCAAATAATATATGCCAACATTTATGTTCCAGTTTGCCGTTAGCACCTGCGTGGTGATTAAACGAGAAAAACAAAGTTACAGTATGTATAAAGCCATTTGAGTCTTCTTTCTCATACAAAGTGCAATAAGCTGGCAGCCATTTTGATTATGCTAATTTTCTCAAATTGCTCAATGCTGACAGAGGGCCAATAGTTATACTTCTTTTTGTGGTGGTCTTGGCAAACGAAATCCACCAAGAAAAAAACTTAAGACCACAAAGCAAGGTTTACCCCACTGGCAGCTGGCTGCCGGACATGTTTACAGCTAGCCGCCATCTTGAAATTATGCAAATTAGCATTTCATTCAAATAATATATGACAATATTTATGTTCTAGTTTGCCGTCAGCAACTGCTTGGTGATTAAACGAGAAAAAACAAAGTTACAGTATGTATAAAGCCATTTGAGTCTTCTTTCTCATACAAAGTGCAATAAGCTGGCGGCCATTTGATTATGCTAATTTTCTCAAATTGCTCAATGCTGACAGAGGGCCAGTAATTATATTTCTTTTTGTGGTGGTCTTGACAAACGAAATCCACCAAGAAAAAAACTTAAGACCACAAAGCAAGGTTTACCCCACTGGCTGCCGGACTAATAATAGATTTATATGTCTAGGCAGATACTCATAACAAAACTTACAATTAACGCATTTGCTGTACCATCAAAATGAGGTACGATGTCCATACTGCAAGATATCTGCTTCCAATGGCCAAAACTTGTCACTGTTGACATTCAGACTTCAATTACATGTAACTGCAAGCTTCGTTATTGGTCCAGAAAGTGTCAAAACTAAAAGTTACTTCTAATGTCTCCACAGCACTCTTCAATAGAACATCAGCACTCTACATATCACTGCTATTGAACATAATTAAAGCCAACAACTTGAACAAGTCCTTGAGATAAATCACAAACTAATACTTACGTAAAACTTGAATGGTAACCTTGCTGTACAAGGATGGTTCAACTTGATGTACTTCAAACAATCCACATCTATATTCCCCTTCATCTTCAAGTTGAATACGAGGAAGATTGATACGGTACCATAACCTTGAACGACCTTTGAAACACATTGTTAAATATTACATCTTACAAGCAGTTTTATAGATTTAAAGACAATCCCTAATGTACTGGGACATCAATTCCTATATTGTATGAATGACCTTACATTGTCATATTTTTCTATTTTGGAAGTGACTTGAATCTGGAGGAGCCTACCCTTTCTACAACTGTGGAGGGAAAGCCAGCCCTTGAAAGAGGCCTTATAGTCCGTGGGCTAGAGGGGGTCTACGTGCAACCCCTCCCCCCCCCCCACAGGATAACAAACCTGTATTTTTCAGAAGCCTTGGGATCCCTAGAATACGAAATGGAATTTAACAGAAAAAATATAGGGACGCAATAGCTGTTATGGTCATGTTTTGAAGGGTACCGAAAAATCACAATTTTCCAACCCAAATGCATTTTCGTCAAATCTGCCTTCTTGTAAGTCATGTGCTGAGCTTATTTTTTAACATAACCTCACTTGTTTAGTATCATTAGAAAGGAATTTATTCCTCTTTAAGATGACATATTGTACTATGCAATATCTTCTACAGTTTTTGTGAAAATTGACCAAAACTTACCCCATACCCCACAATTTAACATTGCAAATTACAGTAAATCTCAAATTCTACCAATTTTTTGAGCTAGGCATAATAAAAAATGCAATGCTTTGTATTAAATCTGTTTTATTTGATACAGGAACATGTAAGAAATATCAAATAGACTTTTAACAGAAAAAATATTGGGATTCTACAGCTGTAATAGTCATATTTTGAAGGGTACCACAAAATCACAGTGTTGCAGATTTGCATGCATTTTTGTTAAATCTGTCTTCCTATAAGTCATCTGCTGAGCTTGTTTTTGAATATAACCTCACTTGTTAGGTATCATTAGAAAGATAATTTACTTAGTTTAGTAAATTATCTTTCTAATGATACCTAACAAGTGAGGTTATGTTCAAAAACATGCTCAGCAGATGACCTATGAGACGACAGGTCAATATGACTGCAATTTTCAATGTAAACTTTGGGGTATGGGGTAAGTTTTGATCATATATCATGAAAACTATACAAGATATTACATGTTACAATATGTCATTTGTAAGATAAGTAAATTATCTTTCTAATGATACCAAATTTTTTTGTCTGTTTACAGGCCTGATCATGGTTCAATGCCGGACAATAATAGAACATAGGAACCTGTTTGCAAGTGACATTTATTATGATAGTGCAACAGTTTAGACTTTAGCAGACAGAAACTCTTCATGCAATATTGTATCTCATGGTCAAAAAGCGTCATCGTCTATCAGTTCTGTATAGACAATGACTTTAAGGAGGCAAATAATTCGACAATAGATCAAATCTTCACAGTACGATTTACCTTGCATGTAACTTGGATAGTGTTTATGGTATCGATTTAGACCAAGTCAGATGGCAATCCTTGAGGTACCACTAGACTTTGACCATCATCTGCTTTTTCTTGACCCTTGAATATGCTAAGTTTGTAGTCAGCAAGTATTTTCTTTGAACATGAAATCATTAGACTGCTCAACGAACATATATGAGTCTTGCATCATGGCACGATGTAGAAAGTGTCTATGCTATGGCAGGTACGGGTCAGCACAGTGACGTTTATATTAACGCCCCCCCCCCTCCCCCCGATATTGTTTTAGTCAATAGAGGATGCGCTTCAAAGGAAGACCCCCCTCCCCCCAAAGACAAAAGTTCTACAGAAAAGACCCTAAACTCACTTCAGATACCAATTCCCGGGTACTTCATAGTAACGTACATTACATTATTATTACCTTATTTTTGATACATTTTATGCAAATAAAAGCCCACTAGCGTAAAATCAATGATACATGTTCAGAAATCATAATGGAAACGCGCACTGGTAATTCAGTGACCTAAACCTCGATAACAGTGAGCTTTGATCAACAAAATTTCTCAAGTCTTTTTTTCCTGAACATGTAAATTCGATCAAAGTCTGTCACTTGCCCGAACAAGAAAGTGCAATTTATGTTTATTGTCCGATGTCAGGTTTTACTTGCCCCGGGCAAACGGGCAACCATTAAGTTCGAGCCCTGTGTTACCTCTAGTATCTCTGCCACATGACCTATACCTTCTGTAGCCATGTCAGGCCATTTTTAAATATTAGAAATAGAGAATTGGACTGAATCTAAAGATCTCACTGAGCTGAACAAAACAAGCCTTGAATGATCAAGATTGGATGAGTAGTTCTGGAGATAAAGGATTTTAAAGTATTAAATTTTCGTATTTTTATCTGCCGTTCATTAAAATTTTTTAACGTTTTTAATTAATGAGTTTTGATGTCAATATATCAGAAATAATACATCAATAACTTTGATGAGAGCTTAAAACCTGTTGCAATATTCTTTTTAAAACCAATTATGGCCATTCACTATGAAAAAAATTATTCAACTACAAATTATATGCGGTCAAAATTTGAAAATTATCAAATTTCACTGACTGTAAAAACAGTGATTTCACAGAAAAATAAAGTCGCTCCATCCAATTAAATATGCAAAAATCAAATATCTTGATTATTCTTCCACATAGAAACATAGAATTTTCAATTTTTAGGTTTTCAAAGATGCTGAATTCAATGAAATCATTCAAAAGGATATCTGACCATATCTTATGTAGTTTTTCTGATCAGCCTATTAGGTATGCTAATTTATGCAAATTAGCACATTTCAAAAAGATTTAATAATTGTTAGTTTCCTTAAATTAGCAACATGTCAGCTTAATAGGTAACTACAATCATTGGTCCCAGACTAGCCCATTAAAACCACTCCTGGTGTGCAATGTACGCATCTACCACTAAATTTTTATTTGCATTTGTCAACATTAAACCAGATATGAACTGAAAATGCTCACATGTTTCATTATATATTGCAGTTTTGTGTACATTTAAACTTTTGCCATATGTTTGCAACTTCATTGAAAGTATTCAAAATCAACATCATGAACAATGTTTACCACATCATCATCAGATAAATGTATGGATTTTTAATAGTTTATTGTGCCTTACTGCACTCTCCAATATGTATATTGTTTACAGAACAAATAAATAACAGCATGTGAGTTTAACATTAAATTTTCATAGCCTGACAGTAACTAGTCAATTATTTGATCATGACTGTAGGGCCCATTAGAATTTCTGCAGGGCCAATTTAAATTCAAAATGGCTCATTCATTTTTGCTTGTAATTGGAAGGGGCCATTTTCACATTGGTGTTTTCAGCCTTCCCAATCACTGCAAAACATATTGCCAAGCAATCTGACATACAGTATCCTTAACTTGATAGCAGTCTTTGTGCTCACTTTGAATGAAGTTGATTTATATCTGACAAATAGCTGAAGAAGTACAGATCGATACACAAAAATGATCGGATAACCTGACCTGAAATCACCGTCAACTTTGTATTGTTAAAAAACTGGTACAAGTATTTTGGTCATTTAAATTGCCATTCTAAGAGTGAGATGGAAGGGGTATAGTATGATCTGAACAATCACATTGTGTTGCATGTATGGTTTTAATAAACTGCAAATTAAATCAATTGGAGTTATAATGGCAACCCTAAAAATCTGGTAAAAATAGTGTCAATGACACTGCTCCCATATTACAGAAATACTCAGTACTAGGTACATATATGACAATCATTCATACAGAATGGTTAGTAAGAAAATTTCACTGGAAATCAATCTTGTACCCAAGCAGAAATGAAATGCTTCACCTCATAATGACCTGGGAACCTACTTTGACAGTAATGTGATAAACAATCTCTAGAAAGATTTCTTGACCAAAAATGGCAAAAATTGCCCCAAAAATACAATATGAAAATATCACCATAATTTCTATGAATCCTATTTTGCTCATTCTTAGGAACCTGTAAACCAAATTTTAAAGCAATCACATGAAGATGGAGAAAAAAGACTTTTTGACAAAAAAGGAAAAAATAGAGGAAAAATTTATTAAAAATAGAAAACAGCCAATATTGGCATTGGCATCAAATCAGTATGGCTAAATAAATGTAGCATAAGGTACCTAAAAACCAAGTATGACAATGATCAGATGAGTAGTTCCTGAGTTCTTGATGTTTGACTGTTTTTCACCCTTTTTCTACCTCATTTGCATATTTACAAGGCTGGGGGGTTCGTTTGCACAATGGCACATCTACACCACATATAGCGTCACTACAACAAAGTAAGCTTAACGTGCAGCATTTTGCAAGTTTTTGATCTGGACAGACAGACAGACAGACAGACAGACATATTACATACAGACCTTTTTACACCATAATACCCCCTCCCAGTTGTCATATATGTATGGTAAATGGGAGCTAACGATATTTACACTGTAGAACTCACCAATAGAATACTGTGATTGTCTGGCGTCTTTGCCAGGTCTGTACCATCTAGTTTCACCTTTCCAACTTTCACTGGCAGGTATCAAACAATCCATTGTTACACTTTCCCATTGATTCACTGTGAGAATGCCATTAATTATAGATACTGGACGAGTCTTTACTTCATATGCTGAAGTTCCAAATGAATCTGTGAATTCAACAATATGAAAATAATTTGTATTACCAAGACAGATACATAACTATGTTAAGTATGTTTATTAAGATTTCCATGTTTAGACAAGTGGTGACAGTCATTAGACAAATGGTGACAGTCATTATATCATTCACATTTTCCTTTGTTGAACAAAGGAATAAGTCACGGAATACCGGTAATATGACAGAACTAAGTACCCCAAGGCAAGACAGAATTAACACAAGGCTATGGCATGTTTTTGGTATTGCACTGTATTACAAATACAAATTGTACTCCGATGCAAGTAAACTCTGGTGCATAGTAGTGATAGGAATATATGTTTAAAAGTGAAGTTTCCGACTTAATAAATTGACTAAACCCGGAATTCGAATTGACCACAGTACAAAGTCATGTGCACAGACATGCATAGACATGCGTGTATACTGCTGCTTGGGTCAACTATACTTCACCAGTGACATCTTGGAATGACCTTTGTTTTGGTCATTGATTAGCCAATCAGTAGAAGAATAAATTACGTAATTTATGGTAGAATCATTCTGCAGGCTGTGTTTCACTGCGTTTGGCCTAAAAACACGGCGGATTTCCTCAAGATGATGAGAGTAACATGTTCATCGGCATGATTTTCGAGAAGACGGTTCAATTTGTGATCCAACAAGGTACGTACAAACACACAGACAAACCGACTCAGACAGACAGATAGAAACTCTGACAGGCAGACAGATATACACATGATGACAGCACCTATGCCTTTCAGTTTACCTTCTTTTGCTATGTTCACATATGACAACTGGAAGCTAAAAGTCTATTTGCCTAACAATTTTATACTTTTTTAAGCTGTATCTTTTTGCATTTTTTTCAATAAGATGACTTGAAATTAAAAGCAAGTTATGTACAAGTTCTTACTGAAGTGTTATTACGGAACATTTTTCAAACACTGGCGACAAATATACAATTTAAATTTTAACCACTCAATAATTTTTGGCAAATCATATACCAAGAGGCTACAAGTGAGAAGAAAAAACTCAATTGATTGAATCTATCAAAGATACATTCATGTCAAAGACTGAAATAGTGACACTTTTCAAAGACAGTGTAGCTAAATAGCAGAAATCAAAAACATCTCTTAGAATACGGATGGTATCATTTTTGGTGAACAAAATGCAAAAAGATAAAGCTAACAACTTTAATAGCAATTGAAATGCATAATTCATGGCGAAGTAATTACCTTGGATACAGTTTGGTACATCAGTTGAATCCCACTTTCCAACAGTAATGTCACATGTGATAAGACCACGTCCAACCAGTGTAAAATTTGGTCTACATCTGTATTCCATCCTCAGAATAAATCCATGATTCCGTACAGCAGAGATGATGGTACGTCCCAGGTTATCAGGCTGTGGCAATGGATCGCAAGTTCCTGTCACCAATGAGAATGTTAGACGATTAAATTGCTGCACACAGTGCAGGCATTTCATTTAAAAAACCTATTGGTATACATAATATATCCTCTGCCTAGTTCCATGGTTCCAAAAAGTGTAGAGTACTCTTATCAACTGTCCATGTAGCCTACCAGCAAAGTCATTGGAGCTTCATCAGTGCCATGTTCAGTGTCTGACACAGCTAACACAAGGCAGCAGATACCATCAACCTTGAAAAATAGTGTCCATGACTCTGTGCTCCCATTTGATCATAGTAAAATTATGTAGACATGACTTGCCTCCATATTAAGAAAACTCTGGTTGATGCTGGTTAGTACTTTTTCCAGAACCTCGATTTAACACGTGATATTAGCTTTCAGTATCTTTCCAGCGCAAATCAAACATAATACAATAAGCAACCTAGCAGCTGATATAGCTCCGCTGTTTTATGTAGAGAATAACTATTTTTGATACATGTGTTGACAAAGAATGTGAAAATCTTTGATAGCTCATTTCAGTGGCCAGACAAAAAATGGCAAAAATAGCTGCAAAACATACACAATTGAAGATTTCATCATAATTTGAACATATCATATTAACATCATCCCTGAGAACATGTCAACCAAAGCTATCAGATGAGTGGTTTTAGAAACACATTTTTTGACCAAATATGATAAAAATTGCCCCAAAAATACACAATTGCAGATTTCATCATAATTTCAATACCAAATTTAAAAGCTATGAGACCAGACTAATGAGTACTTTTTCAGAAACACATTTTTTGACCAAAACTGGCAAAAAGTGCCCAAAAATACAAAATTGCAGATGCCATCATAATTGCAATCACATTTACCGGTAGTTCATCTGTAGCAACATGTACATCGAATATCACAGCTTTAAGACCAGTACTTTTTGAGAAACACATTTTTTGACAAAAAATGGCAAAAACTGCCCCAAAATTACAAAATTGTAGATTTCATCATATGGAACTTCAATATATCACATTTTGCTCATCCCTATAAACCGGTATATAACATATATCAAAGCTGGCACATAAGTGTTAAAGAAATTTTTGACCGAAAATGACAGAAATTGCCTTAAAAACACAAATTTGCATATTTCATCACAATTTGAAGAAATCTGAAATAGATCATCCCTAAGGACCTATGTAGCAAATATTAAAGCTATCTGACCCATAGTTTTGAAGATTTTTCAAGATTTTTTGACCAAACATAACAAAAATTGCCCTAAAAATACAAATTTGCATATTTCATCACAATTTGAAGAAATCCCTAAGGACCTTTGTACCTAATATCAAAGCTATCTGACCCATACTTTTGAAGATTTTTAAAGAGTTTTTGACCAAAAATGACAAAAATTGCCTTAAATATTGCCTTTTAAGGAGGCACTGAGGACCAGTGGTTAGGGTAATGGACTCACTATCGGAGGATGGTGAGTTCGAGACCCGGTTCAAGTTCCGGTAGGTCCAGAGTAACAGATTCACTGTCGAAGGACGGTGAATTTGAGACACTAGCTCGGTATTGTCCAAGTGAGTACGGCACTTTACTCCTCAGTGCTCCATTGGTGTAGTGGGTTATGGGTACCTAATCCTGTAAATGGGCAAGCGCCCGTTGGATGATGAACAAAATAAAAAATAAAAAATACAAATACAAATATACAAATTTCACCACAATTTGAACAAACTTAAGTGAGATTACCCCGAGTGATTTGCATATCAAATATTAAAGTAATCTGAGTTTCAGATTCAGAGGAGAAGGAGATTGTTGATGGAAGGACGATGGGCAGAGATGACGACAGACAACAACGGAAAATCAACCTATTTGATAAGCTCCGCGCCGCTGATAGTAGAGGTAATAAAACTATAAATTGGCTAGAAATAGAGATGAGGTCATAGTGACAGAAAATAGATTCTACATTTTAAATTTGGTTTGTGCTTTTTGTAGTCAGCACATCATTTTTTGTCTCAGCCTTCAAAATTACATAGATTCAAATTTCCATCCAATTGATCTCACTTAAATTGTCATTGACTTTTTGAATCAAACAACTCAACATGTTTCTACTTATTTCTGACTGGTGCACCTTATTATATCACTAAAAATTCCATGGAAAATATTATTGTATACGTTCATCAATTTGTAATCTACTGGCTATCTATCAGGGATGGTTCTTTCATGTAAAATTTGTTCTGAAAATCTGAAAATGCTAAATTATTTAAAATCGTTTGCATGTAAAGACAAACAATTAATTTGCATACACACAGGTAATTAGCTTCCATTTTACAATAAAGATTAGGGTTAGGGTTAACTTAGGTTAACACTTTCACCACCATGGTTTGAACCAACCTCATTATTTTCTATGGTAAAGATGGACTTCTAGAGAGAGATAATGGGAGTTAAAGGAATAAACATGTTGTCCTGTCAAAAGGTTTAAAACATGCGATGCAAATCACATCCAATCATTCTGATTAAAACTTATTAGATAAATAAAGGATTATCAAGGTACAAATAAGATTTGAAATTTACAGACAAACCATTCAAGATTGCATGGTCAATCCTACTGAAAGCAGTAATTCAAACATGTCTATGAAATGCAATCTTTTTCTAACAGAGAAGCTATTTGTTATAATTGCAGATAAGTCCAAGCGTTGTCCGTTAGTCACCAACTGCCAACACCAAAACAAATTTTACTTGCCAAACTTCATCCCAACCAATCACCAGGAATGGTTTTGCCAAATTTAATATATTTATGTCAGCTCCACAAGAAGCATGATCCAACATTAAATGCACCAGTCTGATGATCACGTGAATGCATAAACTCACAAGTAATAGGTATAAACACACATGATGTGCTCTCATTTTGATTGCAATCTTGCTCTGCAATCATTTATCAAGCAAGGTAACCCCTAGGAAAATACCAAAAAATTTGGGATATGGGCTATTTCAATGAAAAGCATAAAATTCACACTTCAAATTACGGCAAAGGCAAATAGTAAAGCAATCTGACCAGTAGTTTCTGAGTTCTAAGTTTTTACCATTTTACACAGTTTAACCTTATTTATAGAGTGTGAAATTGCAACTCTCAAATCTCCATGCATGTCAGATATCAAAGCAAAATTGTAGCAGTTTTTGAGAAGATACAGTATATGGTCAGCCAGACATGTCGGACATACAGATACTGGTACACATACATACAGGTGAACTTCTATCATCACATACACACAACAAAACAGAAGCAAAAAATGGTAACGCAAAAAGTAAACACAAACAAAGATCCTATGCTTTGAAAGGACAGGAAGAGCTTACAATGACATTGATCTACTATAATAGCGACTTACGGACACATGATGTAACAGTTTGTCCTCCACTCCACAAACCATCAACTGTACACTGTCTTGTTTCTGAGCCAATCATCAACATTGTATCATCTATGCAAGCAAATTTGATAACATCACCAAAGGAGTATGAATCTGAACCAACTTCCAAAGTGACACCATATCCAGTCTCTGGCTCATTACATGTAATTTCTGTGTACAAATGAAACTAGAATTATTCCATTGAGTAATTTACCGCCAGCCGCAGTCACTGGACAGGCTGCTTTTCAAGAGGATGAACATCTCTATTACTGTAACAGAAGGAATAAAACTGTGAAATAAAAACGGCCTGCATTAATTTTCTGTTGGATGTTACTGCTTGAACTGCCAGTTTATTGCTTCACTATTTCCACATTTATTTTTATTTTTCATCAGTAACTGATCAATAAAATGAATTTTGTTGACTTCAATTTTGGGTGAAAGTATAAATTTTGCTCAACAGCGTTTTTTTCTCACTTTGTAGACAGCTCAGGCAACTCATGACTTGGTGTAAAACTATGTAAATTTTACAAATTTGTAACAAAATATATGATACTATTTCAAAAAACTCAATGCCATAAGAATGACAAACGTCTAAATACGGGTACACTGAGAAGCCAGCATCACATGAAAAAGAAATGCTTAACATATGGTTTGCTTAGATTCAATTTTTATGGCTAAAGGTGACCGGCCAGCTGTTAAAACACAAGAACACGACTGAACTTTGACATGGAGTAAGAAGAGTTTCAGTACATAAATCATAAGTTTATGCTCTAAGTATTTGGTGACAAGAATTCGTTTTGTGAAATAGATGAACACTGTGCATGCATCCAATACTCAAATTATCTTCACAGAATTGTCATGACACGTAAATGGGTAATGGTTACCACATAAAATACTAAATTTTAACATTGATGTAATGGAAACTGGATTTTTTCTTTGAGGAACACTGTTAGTCAGTGATACTTGATACTTGATCGTGGTATGTTCACTATGGTATATTATTAATCCGAATTGTCGAATCTTCAGGTTGTACTTGTAATTTGCTGTGTGTATACATGTGTGACATTGTTGGTTGGCCAATCTCAGAGGAAATTACAAAGTGTGACAAAAATTGGGTCAATCTCATTTTAAAATGACATTCTGCTCTGTTCAATCACAAATAACCTTTGCACTACATTTATAAAAGTTAACTTCAATGATGGAACTCTTACTTTGACATTTTGGCAGTGGGTCAGTCCATGTACCATCAGCAAGGCATGTCAGTGTACTCACACCAATCAAATGATATCCCATAGTACATTGGAATGTGATTTCGGTGTTGTAGGTTGTTGAATATTGGCCCATCATTTTAAGAGTTGGTGACATGATTTCTATTTCAGGACATGATACAGCTGAGAAAATGGAAATAAAGATACCTTAGCAATACAAGGAAATTCACTTGAGCACCAAAGTACATTATCTTAACTTTAAAAAAAATTTTAATACTAGTTTTGTTTTAATGTCAATTGGAATTTCTTGTTCTACTCCCCCAACCATGTTGAGATACACATTATTCAACTTGTCGACTCAGTTTGTGTATGTACTGACTGCATTTTTGTTGTTGACAAGTGGTCCAGACTAGAATTTAAATGTAAATGATAACAATACATTTTACATATAAAACACTTTGTTGAAAAGCTAAATAGCGGATGATTCAACCAGCTTTCAGGAGGAGAACAAGAACTTGCAATTGACATAGAAAATGAAAATAATGAAAAAATCATTAAAAGAGTTACTGACCCTTAGGGCAAACCAATTTAGTGAAGAAGATAGAGAAGTTGTATGAATAAGACATTAAATAAAAAAGAATGCCTCAACTGAGTGTTGAGATAATACACAACAGAGGTGCCATGCTATCTGGCCAGAGACTGAAGCTAATAAAGATGATCTAGTGGTTAATCTACACAAGGAGCAAACAAAGACTGTTATCTACACCCGGTAGATGAAGAGAAGTGAAAACAAGCAAACCGTAACTGATGTGGGTCTGCTGTTTTGAACTCCACTGTAAAGCAATGTTGAGCCTATCAAATAGGTAGTTGTCCGTTGTCGTTCATAAACTGTTCGCATTTTAAAGCTTCTTGCATATGCAAGTCTTTAGGACCAGTTTTCTCATATTTGGTCAAAGCATTGTTTCTTGCTGTTCATATAGCCTTGCAATTCATAAGTTACTTTCCTAGGGACATCCTTTTAGGTTATGAAAAATTAGCATAAACTTTGCAAACTTAAACTTTTGACAATTTTCCTGGTTTTTTTTGCGCAATTCTCTTCCAAAACATGCTCTCTCAAACTGTTTGTCATAAACCGATCATATTTGGGATGACCCATCTTAGTTTTTTTAAAGTATGATGAAATTTGCATATGCAAATTTTGAGGGCTAGATTTTTCATTTTCAGTCAACACATTATTTACTCCTTGCTATGAAGCAATTCATTCAAGGTATGGCGGCGTTCATTGTGTAAGTGGATACAAAACAGGCAACACGCGGGCACACACTCCAGAAAATGCCACTTTTTAGTTTTCCTCGGCCGCAAAAACACAGACAGACTGCCAAGCGGTCAGCGTGAAGTTGCTGCCGATCGAACGCTGTGGTTATATTCAAAGTTTAACGCGACGGGAAGACAATTTTTTAGGAAATTCGAGCGTTTGTGGTGGGGAATCAATGACCGTTGGCGATTTGAACCGACCCTCAATCAAAAGCTTGTATAAACTCTGTTTGCAGGATTAGCAAAAGGTGACAAAAGGTTGAGATCAGTTTGTGTTATTAATGTTATAGAAATCAAACATCCTACTGGCCAAGTGTTTGACTGGGAGGAGAACTCCACTAATGCGAGAACCTGGGATTGAAAGTGCGGCTTTAACGATTTTTTATATATCAAAGACAAATCAATAATAATGTATGATTACACAGGTGGTAAGTGAACAACAGAGCTGAGAAATCTACCCTATGCAAAGACACCAGCCTTTCGGCTTGGGTGTTACATTGCTTTTCTACTCTACCTTGGCATACATGTGTACGCTGATCACTCCATGATCCATCTGCCTGGCAAAACGTTATAAACTCATCTGGTAACATTTTGAAGCCAGGCTCACAGTCAATAGTGACAATGGTTCCATAAGAAAAGTCAAAGCCATCTGTAAATGCATGGTCAGGTATATTTGGACTTCCACATGATATTCCTACAAGACATTAGAGCAAATTTAAATGTACAAAATAACTATCACACAACGTTTCATCATACATAAAAGACAGGACACTCAAGCATGTCAATGAGGATTGGACATATGTGACCAACTGTTAACATAGATAAACAGTTGAGTGGACAAACAAATGATACCAAATACCAGTCAATGGTAGGCTGGTATGGGCTGGTCAGCTTGACTGGCAATTGCATAGATGAGATTTTCAATATGAGGAACTGGTGCACATAGGATAGTCTGATGCGGAATGATGTCTGGAAAGGGCGAGCTGAAGTTCCATGTGAAATGAATGAAATTTTTATTCTTAAGTCTCTTTAAAGCCAGACAAGCATTTTAGTCATATAAATACGGTATGCATCTTTTGAAGTATAGTTGCTATGTCACTGTCTCTAGTTCACACTGTGTTGTAAATTGTTCTATCAAGATTTAGGAGAGTTCTCCTGAGCAGAGTCATAATTTAATTGCTGGTACTTTTGTTGACCTCAATAAATTTACGTAATGTGGCACATTTTTTTTTCCAATTTCCAAAGAATGAAAGTACACAAATAACATTATGGGATACGCAGGTATTAGACATAATCATGAAGTGAAGATACATGAAAAGAAAATACTCACTCCAACATGAATTATCAACCTGTGACCATGTTCCATCTGCCTGACAAGTAACATGAGACTTAGATCCAATTAAATGATATCCTTCATGGCAAGTAAATTCTACAGTTGATTGAATCTCAGCAATACCAACAACATCCTCCTCAGCAAATCGATATTCACGAAATGCCAGCATTAAGGATTTATCACAACCAACAGAATCTGAAATATGTAGCACAAATTTTAAGATTAAGGAAAGCAATTTGGTAAGCTTGTATGCACACATACTCACTTGTTCATTTTATAATTGGATTCAAAACGAACAAATGGGACATAAATAAAATTACCTTTGATACAGAAAGTAATGCTACACTGTACCAGATCTAAAATTGGTTTGGAAAAATAGACCTTAAGTGGTAAGATATTTGCTGTTGGAAAAATATACATTAACATAAATACAGTTTATCTCATAAAAATGTAATGTCTCCATGTAAAAAACTTACGATGTATGAAAATTAAGGTAGAGTTGATCACAATTAAAATGTTATAACACAGGAGGTGGCCTACGTGTCCGTCCCAAGGGGTGGGTAGGTATTTCGTTGTATTACTAAATTAAATAAACTTTGAATGATCTTAGGGACCGTCTCAGATTGTCGCAGAAGTTCAAAAAGCGAAATTCATTCGTTTAGGGGGGAGGGGTTTGACCTCCATTCAATTAGTGAACTTCACCTTCGCACTTTTATTTTGTGATCACAAGTTTTCGTGTGTTTGTTTTAAATTGAAGAAAAACTGCACACTCGTGCCAACAGATTTGTAACTGTTTCCATTTCCGATAGTAACATTTCATTCATCAAATTATACAAAGACAAAAAGTATCATTTTTTTAAAGATGTGCTATTTATAAGCGTCTGCTCTAACCACTAGGTGTCTTTATTCTCACTTGTTATGCACCTTGTCATAGTCGTTTTAATATGATTGAATATGCCTGGGCCCCCTTGTCAAAGTTTCTCGCTTATTTACCGCCCCTACCAAGTACAAATTGCGTGTTCACAAAGACAAAGAACAGCACAAGAGATGCAAAAAGGGAAAGTAAAATAAAATGAAACTTTTATGCGGTAAAATGTCCTGTTAGTACTCAAATATGATCGATTACTTTAATTGTAATATGGCAAGGGGAATACGTCTTTAGTAGCTATAGCAAAATGCAACATTGTACTCTCAGGCAGACATGAACATTTCGCACTTTTGAAGTTTCGTTTAGGGGGAGGGGTTTCGATCTAAACGAAGGAATTTTCGTTTCTTGAACTTCTGCGACAATCTGAGACGGTCCCCTTAGGGAGATTTAGCCGACTGTTCTGTCTCAGGCCTCTCAGCTAGGCGACTGATGCCGTATGTTGTGGGTTCGAATCCGAAGTGGAGATTTAGCCGACTGGTTCTGTTCAGGCCTCTCAGCTAGGCGACTGATGCCGTATGTTGTGGGTTCGAATCCGATTGAAAACTATCCGTATTGAAATATGTCAGAGTTACAGCTTTAAATAAAAAATTGTAACAAAATGGCTGCATGGTGGCCATATCGTATCACAAAAGAAATTTATGTGCATATATATGACACAGGTCAATGTCCTTGTAACAAGAGTGAATGGTATTGGTTGGATTATGTCCAAGTTATGGCTCGGATATGAAAACATTGTAATAAAATGGCCACTAGGCTGCCATATTCGATCATATCATGAAAGCAATTGACGTGCCTATGTATGACATAGATCAATGTCCTTGTACCAACTTTGAATAAAATCTGTCAAGACATGTCTGTGTTATGGCCCTAGACATGAAAAAATTGTGACAAAATGGCAGCCTTGTGGCCATATTGGATTATAAACAAATCGACGTGCATATGTATGACATAGATCAATGTCCTTGTACCAACTTTGAATAAAATGGTCAAGACATGTCTGCGTTATGGCCCTAGACATGAAAAAATACCGCAATTATACGGTGTTGCTCAAATTTGATCAGCATTGGTATATCATAGTACCAGTATGGTACCAAAGATCAACAATAAATATTGTTCATATCTGTTCAGTGTAGGAAAATTCTATGTTGATGTTATAACAATGATTTCTGCACAGTAGAACCAGAAAAACAACTGAACAAGAATATTTTAAACCAGAAAAAAAAATGACAAAAGTAAATAAGGTCTGAAACTTTAGGTACTGGAGGTCAACTTTAGCAACATGCATAGCAGAAACAATTAGTCCCTCTTAGTTGGACCATAGACAGTCTTCCCCCTCTTCTGTCTATGGTTTGAGCTGGTCTGTTAATATGTACCGTAACAGTTCATAAACAATGACAGGAAATGACTCAAGCCTGTTTCAGACACTGCATGCCATCACTCCTGCACATTTGCAGGATTTCCCTTTTTCTTACCTCATTTGCACATTTTTGACGCTGACATGTTCATTTGAACAAATTCACATCTCAACCCCTGCATCTACCTGTACACCAAATACTGAGATGGTAGCTTTGGCGGTATGGGAGCCTTTTGTGTGACGGACATACATCCGCACATACATACCCACAAATATACAGACATACAGACGCCACTGACTCATTACAGGGATAGAAATACTTTTTATTTCTTGTGGCAAAAGTTTGCCACCGGATATAAAATCAGGTGGCAATTATGAAAAATCTGGTGGCAGTTTAAACACATCATGTGATCGGTCTAATACAACATTTTGTCATTGCCACATACTCATTCTAATTTATAAATTCTTGAAAATATGGTGAGTACCGTCACAAAAATCAACCCATACTGCAGGCCTCGAAAAAATTTTTTCAAACTTACTAACAGTGGGACACGTGAATTTCATTTTTACTTGCCCAAGAGGAAAATTACTTGCCCTAAATTTCTAATAACTGTATTAGTAATTTGTAACAGAGAGCAAGAGTTTGGCCATATGAAGTGAACTCAAAGAGGGAAAAACATATTCAAACATGAACTACATTCTTGTTAAAATGAAGGACTATTACCAAATCTGAAATGTCGCAGAAGAAATGTGAGAATACTTTAGTTTTTTCTGTAGATTTGGCCATCTAGAAATTTTTGAATTTGGAATTTTTCCACAACCTAATCCAAATTAAAATCTTTGCATAAGAGTAATAAGATTGTGTGATTTACAATATGCAAGGCTGGCTGCTGCTCTTTATTATCAAGCTGAGATCACAAACAACTGCTCTGCTAGTGTTTATCTGCCAATGCATATGCACATGTACATCTGCAACCCTTTTACCTGAGCACAGCCGTCTTTCAAAGTTTTATTTTGATAAATGTATTCGTCAAGAGAGCAGATTCAAGTTTTCGTTTTCGTTCTCTTCAGTGCAGATTTGTTTTTTGTGAGTGAGAGCCGATCCCTAACAACCAAGGTCACGTAATTTGAAACTGTCTGCATCTCATGCAAGTATACGTAGCTGCAATATGTGGCCTCCTTGGTCGACTGAGCCCGTTTCGACTATGATGTAAACTTGTACTTTTTCAACTGGGGGTTGATTTATGTTGAACAGTAAGCATTGCCGAGATCCATGGCTTCGAATAAGTTTAGTTTACATACATTTACCAAGCACATGGTACAATTACACTATCGAAGCCGATCGACTGTCATACGACTCATACACTGAGGCACTTGCACAAAGAGAATGGCAACCACTGTCAAGAGCATACCACTTTACGGCACACATACAAAACAGTGAGAGTTCACTCCGTGTCGTCGGAGAGAACATGTCGCAAAACTCTATTTTTACGACTTTTTGTGTTTACAACAGCAAGAACGATTATTTTGCGATGTTGGCCGGATTTTCAAGGTTTTCAGAAAAAACTTCTGAGAGTTGAAGGACTTACAATGATTGTAGGCGTGTACAGACCTAATGAAATACGTTTTCAAGCTTGAATTGTCCAGAGCTTAGTTAATTCAACCGCTAGTGCACTTGCCCGTCGGACGGGAAGCATATTGATTTTACTTGCCCGAACGCAAAATTCACTAGCCACGGGCGTCGGGCGATAGGAATTTTTGAGCCCGTACTGGCTAATGAATTGCAAGTATTTATTGTTATTTAATTCATGCAGGCTGCAGTTTGGCTTTGTTTTCAAAATGTCACAACATGCTTTTATCTTGTGCCGTATGACTGCATATGCGGCTATCACAGAGGGCAACAACATGTCAAGTGTACAAAAGCTGCTGTCATCGATATGGAGATTAGCCAATCACAAGTTTGGATTCACGCTGTGTTTTCATCCAGGCCAAAATGTCGCAATTAGTTCGGGTTTTTTTGGAGTTTTTCCGCTGTCAGACAACGCGTGTTCCTTCAGTGTTCCTTCATTCAAGCAGTAGGATCGATGACATGATGACCCAAAATTTAGTGGCAGAAAAATACCACCAGAAAAAATTGTGGTGGCAGATTGACAGTTTTGGTGGCAAATGCCACCATTGCCACCGATTATTTCGATCACTGCATTATATAAGCTCTTTTTGGTATTTATATACAAAACGAAATATGAGCTAAAAATCAAAACAAAATGGCCACCATGCAGCCATACATGTATTAGATTGTAATGTGAAACAAATCGACATGCATATGTATAAAATGGGTGAATGTTCTTGTACCAACTTTGAAAGAAATCGGTTCAAACGTATGAGAAATGCTTGGTGACGGACTTGCGGACACAAACACGCACAGACATGACCAAACTCACTAGCCCCCATGGACTACGTCTGTGGGGACTAATAATCTAGCAAAGAAAACAAGCCATTATTATCAACCAACCATATTGTTAGTCAATAGAGCTAAAATTGAAAGGAAATGTTTAAGTTAAAAATTTCTTCCTACCATCTACTATATCTGTCAAGAAACAGCTGAAAAAAGTGTCAATTTCTTTGTACAGATCTTTCTTGTAATTCTTTGTAGAATCACACAGGAAAAAACATATCAACTTCTTTCTTTCCCTGAAATCCTTGAGTAAGTGCAATTCGCTATTATTCAACAACATTTCTTCAGTATCAGTCATAATTTTTGTCTTTCTGTTATGAACTGATCACATTTGAATAGAAAATGTTCCAATATCTCATCTTCTTATAACTGTACCATAACTTTCCACTTAAAATGTTTCACATCCCCAAAAATGCTGTTTTAAAATTCATATTCACTAAAAAATTCAGCTGATTTTGTGGATGAACCCATTGTTCATCAAAAAACCTCAACTGAATTTTTGCAAATCAGCTGAAATTTTCAGCTGAATGGCATTTTCTTGTAATTTCTACAAAATCAGCTAAATCTTTGTCTAAAGACAAGATATGCTGCTAATTTTTCAAAAATTATCTAAAAATCCAGCTGATTATTCTGTTAAAAAGAAATTTCCCCAGAATTTTTTGCCGGGAAAATCAGCTGAAAAATCGGCTGATATTTTGACAGATTAATGTGATCCCCAGAAAGTTAAGCTGAATTTTACGCTGATCACGTACTTTTGGAATGGGGAGGTACAAATTCTAGGGTCACAAATTTAAATTTAATGTTACATTTGTAAACTTCCTACCAACATACACTCATGACATTATATGCATACAAGTAAGAGTGATCTTATTTTTTGGATTTAAGAATTCCAAAATTAGTTCAGATTCTGTTAAGAGTGGTTCATGTCAGAGAAATTTGCAAAATTAATCATGCATATTTTTCTACCGGTAGAATACCACACTGATTTAGATGAAATTGATGAAAATGGTTGCTAATAATTGAATATGATATAGTGGTGTATATGTCATCCAACATTTATAAATGGTGGTATTATGTACCAGTATATAACAAAGTATAAAAGTTTGCAAACTATACTGAGTTTTAGACTTGTTATAAAAATTTCATGGATGCAATACTAGGAACGATAACAAAAATATATGAACTCACCTTCCACTCTGACACATTTTGGCACTGGATCACTCCAATTGCCTGTACTCATACAGCTAACCTCTTGTGCACCAACAAGTACATATCCATCCGTGCAGTTGAAGATGGCATGCAGGCCAAATTCCGTGCTTGCTGGTAGCTTTATCTCTAAGTTGCCATTTTCAGGGTATGGTAGGGTTGAACACACAGGAAGAATCTCTGAAAATAGAATCAGGGTCAGAAACAAACTCTGATGATATTAGCACATAAAAACCATCATACTTGTGAATGCTGAACAAACAAAAATACATTAATCATATCATTCCATTTCTGTAAAATGATAAATAACATCATTGATGTTCTCTTCCTAAATTTCATTTATTATTGCCTAGTAAAGCCAGACAAAAGAATAAATTTTTCTGGCAAAGTCGCACAGACAGTCTGCAAATATTTTCACAAATCATATCAAATAAATCTATGAGATTGAATGGTTAGTACTGTAAGTACCGACAAACATACAGTATGATAACTACCCGATATAAATAGTGAATTTATTCACTTCGTAGTGATCAAGAACACAATGGCTGATGAGGTATTCAATTCAAAGGAATAAGTCACTGCATTTATTGATATTTTTGTCTCATCTTCTTTGCATGGGCATCTGTTCACCAGGTGTTAAAGTACGGTATATTGGGCATGTACATGGTGCATGTGGTGTCATCTTTGTGCGGGGTTGTTGACTGTGTTTCCCTCTCTCTTTCCTTTCCCTTTTTTCTTCTTGCTTTGTTGTCCTTTTGTGGCTTTTGTTTTCTCCCCTTCTTTGCAGGCCCCATGTGTGTGTGCATATACCTCCCAGCGTCACGCTAACAAGGGTTAGGTTTGTGTTAGTAGATATTGGGTATGCACGTTGGTTATAGCATCAAGAGTTTTTTTTAAGGGCTACTAGATGGTGAAAGAGATTTTTCAGCTGTGCTGAGGACAGCATTACTGTATTTGACCATGTACGTACAGTGAGCTACGCGGTGATTATGGGGTATCAAAGCAATGAGGCTTTTGGTTCGTGAGAAGCGATAAGGCTTCACATAAAAAAAGTTAAGACATATGTGCCAATAGAACAAGTGCGCTGTATTACAGTATGTCATGGTCTTGAGTTTTAAACATGGTTTCAAAGGTAGTAAATATAGTTATCAAAACAAGCCAACAATTGTATGGACATACATACAGACAGACTGACATACATGTACACAGACTGGCACAGAGTGATAACGATGGCCCTCAAGAAGTGTGCCTTGGCCCATGGAGAGTGATAAAGATATAACAAACAGCTGAATGTAATGATAAAATAGCTAAATATAGGCCTAAAAGCACTGAGGGTGAATATGTTACAGCAATTTGATTAGTTTCTTTTCCTTTTCTACTTCTGTGATAATTTTTAAGACAATCAATCTGCAAGGCAGTTTATGCATGTATTGACAAATATGTTATCTTTTACAAGCACACAGCAAACTGTTGTTGATTTTTCATTTACAATATTTGACAAAGATTGAAATACATAACATGCAACCAATGTTTACATTTAGCCAGTACACCAGATACATGGAGAGATTTCAACAAACAATCATTAACTCAGAAACCCTACAGGGAAAAGTAAACATTGTTTTCTTCCAGAACAACTGGTGCATCCACATTTGGAACAACTTACAAACTTTAACCAATTACACAAGGATGATGACACATAAGAGATAAAGTTAAGAAATTAAACTGTGGTGAACTTGACTATTGCTTTCAAATCCTTACCTGACATCTTAAACTAAAATACACTGTATGGTTAATTGCGCGCAAAAATACATCAGGGATGGACCATTTGATAAAGGGGGTGGGGTGTCTGGAAGATTGACGAGGTACATTATCTTTGTTATCCGATCCATTGTACATTCTTTTTTTCCCACTCTCCTTCCTTTCCTTTTTGTCAAACCTTCTCTGGCTGATTTTTTTTATTGGCATGTTTGGAATTTTTTCAAAATCTGCCAGGAACCCCCCCCCCCCCTCCAGGTATCAAATGGTCAAATGGTTTCATCCACCCCCAAGAAACAGGTCCCCTCAATGACAAGAATGAAATTCTTTGTGTGCAAGAATTGAAAGAAACAGCTAACTATATTAAGTGTTATCACAATCAGCCTATAAATATATGCAAACTTCTATTACTGGTAGAATTCTAGCAAGTTTCAAAAGCGTTAAACAAAAGCCTATTGTCATGAATCAAATGAAATAATCTTGGTGTGAAGTATTAACAGAAACAGCTATATGTGCAGTGTAATCACAATCAGCCAATAAATAATTATGCCAACTTCCATCAGAATTCTAACAAGTGTCAAAAGCGTGTATTTAATTCAGAGAAAATTATTTTTTGACCGAAAATGAGAAAAATTGGCCAAAAATTTCTCCACAATTTTAACAAATCGAACTAGAGTCACCATAAAGAACCTGCATACCAAGTTTTGACCAAATCTTGCCTGTGGTTACAGAATTTTAGCGATTTGCTGGATTTTCTTTTTTTGTACCTCATTTGCATATTTTTGACACTGGCATACTCATTTGAACAATTCACATCTCCGCCCCTGGGTGCACCTGTACACCAAAGATGGTAGATGGTAGGTGCTTCAGTTTTGAGTTTTTGATGTGGATGGACATACATCCTTTCATACTAACATACGGTACACAAAAAAACAAAAAAAAAACAAAAAAAAAAACCGGTACATACAGACACCGCCGACCTACCATATAAGCTCTTTTTGGTATATATACGTATACCAAATGGGAGCTAAAAACCAATAGTTGATGCAATTCAGACAAAAACATTATGCAATATCAAGGGATTCACAATGCTACAGGTACACTTTAGTATATAGCGTGGACTTGACGCTTGCAGATGTAACGAGATACAGCAACAGACACTATGTAAATAATAACTTCCCAACGGTGTATTATACGAAATAAGAGTTATAAAATAAACACATAAATAAACAGAGGCCAAGGTATTTCATTATGATAGATTCAATCGTGATATAAAGTGTGTACAGTACCATAAATTTCTTCTGGCAAGACTGCAAAAATGTTGGATGGTATAATAAACACGCGTTTCCATGGCGAGAAGTCTGCAACCAAAATTATGAAAAAGTGCATATTCTTACAGATTGTATTTTTTAAAATTTTGGATGACTTTATACATTCATTCACATCCTTCAATAAGAAGAAATTTTTATCATTGCCTGGATCTAATTTGGCTGTACCAGTATCAAATTGGGCTTTACCAGTACCTAATTGGGCTTTACCAGTATCAAATTGGGCTGTACCAGTACCTAATTGGGCTTTACCAGTATCAAATTGGGCTGTACCAGTACCTAATTGGGCTTTACCACAGTACCTAATTGGGCTGTACCAGTATCAAATTGGGCTAATACCAATATGTAATTGGGCTGTACCAGTACCTAATTGGGCTTTACCAGTATCAAATTGGGCTGTACCAGTACCTAATTGGGCTTTACCAGTACCTAATTGGGCTGTACCAGTACCTAATTGGGCTGTACCAGTACCTAATTGGGCTTTACCAGTACCTAATTGGGCTGTACCAGTATCAAATTGGGCTAATACCAATATGTAATTGGGCTTTACCAGTACCTAATTGGGCTTTACCAGTACCTCATTAGGCTTTACCAGTATTTAATTGCGTTATACCTGTATCTAGTTGGGCTAGTACCACTATGTAATTGGGCTGTACATCAAATTGGGATGTACCAGTACCAAACTGGGCTTCATCAATATCAAATTGGGCTGTACCAGTATCAAACTGGGCTGGTACCACTATGTAATTGGGCTGTACCAGTATCAAATTTGGCTGTACCAGTATCAAATTGGGTTAGTACCAGTCTGTAACCGGGCTTGACCAGTATCTCATTGGGCTATACCCATATCTAATCAGGCTTTACCAGCTATTATTTCACTTGAACAACAGTGAACACTTGCACATATTATCATTTGAATGATATCCTAAGTATCACTGATACATATCACATATCCCCATTTCCAATTTGAGAAATATATCACCAAACAACTTGGAAAACAAAAAACTGACAAAAGTCACTGACACTAAATGTGATAAATTTCTGCTAAAAGTGTTTGAGGGAGAACGTAATTATGTAGTCAACTGACCATATAAAATTACAAATAACCTGTTTGAATGTGTGCGAGCTCTAAGTTGATGAAAAATTCAGGGAGTTTTGTCGACAGAATTTCAACATACTGCTATATAATATAACAGCAATGAATAACCTCAGCTTCAGTTATGCCACTGGTTTGACCAGTTCACTCCGTGCGCGCGCACTTTCTATTAACCATGCATACATGTTGTGCACTGTTTAGAATATCATTGTACACCCATCCCTTGGATGGTTTATTACTTTGTGAACAAATGGTTATCAGAAATTTTTAAAAATGCCAAAGGAATAATAGTTAGAGATTATACCGACATATTTTTTAAGCACCATCTACTGGTAAGTGATAACACATTGTTATTCACCCAGACCGTTTCATCCCACTCTGCTCTGCACTTAAAATTTACATTTTTTTCTGTTACATGTTTTCACAAAAACAGCAGATTAGAGAGGAGCAGACTTTAATTTGTTTTCAAATTTATTGGATATTTTCCGCCTTCGTTCCACCCTAGGCATGGGAAATAAGCTTACGGAATTAAACAACATTCCCTTTGGTGGTGGGATTGTAAATAATTAAACAGAACTTTTGAATTCTTCGATAGCTTCCATATTTCAAAGAAATGTGCACAGAATGCACGGTCAGTGTATGATACAGAATTTTTAATTTCCTGATAACATAAATGCTAGGTGTTTTGCCATACAAAAAGGAGACATTATCATCTTCAAATTAACAATGAACAGAAATAATACGTATGGGTAATATGAAGTTGACTGTAATGTATGTGTTGCACACCAAGGCTTAAGTTTTGATACAGCGATCAATTTTATTAGCCCCGAGAATTACTTTCAGATAGACAGCAGAAATTCCATTATCGCCTACTCCATGCTTTCTTTCCGTAGGCAGGGCTGAATGTATGAGTTGCCAACAAATATCGTAACACTCATTGACAAATAATTCATACTTAATAGCAAAGTAATGTACTGGGACTGCAACTTAATCATATCATGGAGCATCCCTAAACCCATCATATTGTTGATACACAAATAATGTGTATGAGTACTCAATCAAATTGAGTAAACCATTGTGCTGTTCACAAAAAATACAGCTAAATGAGCAGTATTGATGATAATACATACTTGACGGTAGACAACTGAATCCACACTTGCCATCACAAAAGCAATCTTCAATATCTAAGCAATCTTCTTCTGCATTGCAAGTAACACCACACTTGAACTGAGATGCATAATATTTATCCCGAATCTGACATTCATCTGCAAAAAATCAATATTCCGTTTATAAATTGTCGTTCATAACTTTAATATAATACAGTATAGACTTTTCCACTCATTGCTTTTGTCAAGTGCACTACAGTCCCTAAACATAGGGACAGTAAATGCAGTGCATAGCACTGTAGTTTGTAAACATAGGGACAGTGAATGCAGCGCAATGCAGTCCCTAAACGTAGGGACAGTGAATGCAGGTCATTGCAGTCCCTAAACGTAGGGACAGTGAATGCAGTGCACTGCAATCCCTAAACGTAGGCATAGTGAATGCAGTTCACTGAAGTCCCTAAACGTAGGGACAGTGAATGCAGTGCACTGTAGTCTGTAAACGTAGGGACAGTGAATGCAGTGCAATGCAGTTCCTAAACGTAGGGACAGTGAATGCAGTGCACTGTAGTTTGTAAACATAGGGACAGTGAATGCAGGTCACTGCAGTCCCTAAACGTAGGGACAGTGAATGCAGTGCACTGTAGTTTGTAAACCTAGGGACAGTCAATGCAGTGCAATGCAGTCCTAAACGTAGGGACAGTGAATGCAGTTCACTGAAGTTTGTAAACGTAGGGACAGTGAATGCAGTGCACTGCAATCCCTAAACGTAGGGACAGTGAATGCAGGTCACTGCAGTCCCTAAACGTAGGGACAGTGAATGCAGTGCACTGAAGTCTGTAAACATAGGGACAGTGAATGCAGTTCACTGAAGTCTGTAAACATAGGGACAGTGCAATGCATAAACGGTGGGACTGTTTATACTTTGAATACTTTGATAATGACAAAGTATTTGCGACAGAAGCCTGTTTTTAGTGGTGTAGAACATTTCAATGTATGCTTTGTTTGACTTTGGTGCCATTAATGATGTGACAGAATGACTATTCATTAGATGTAAACTTATCATTGGAACACCCCACCCAAAGAGGCTATGCAAGGCTTATACACAGAGAAATATTGACTTTAAAAGATAATCAGAGAGGGCAGGTATGGTCTTGAAATGTACAGCATGACTGCAGTGGAGGGACTCAACAGTGAGCATTTGGTCTTGAAATACATATGCAACCTTATCGTCTTTAAAAATCGCTAAGAGCATGAAATATCGTTTGTAAAATTGACAATTTTTAACACTCAAAATTGTTCCAAAAGTTTTGACAGAAACCAAGCTGAACATACTGAATATAATGTTGACAATTTCAAATTTGTTGAATATATTTTGCATGTGTAAGAGACTAGCAACTGCATTTGAATAAGATCTGTTCTACATGATAACTGAGTTCATACATGCATAGGTTCTTGACTTTTTTGCATCGGACAGGCATACATACCGGTACATGCATGTGTCTATGCATGCATACTTATAGAGACTGTACAGAAGATGGATTTCTGACTGATTCAAAACACTCCTATGCTATATGCACATATTGTAAATGGGAGCTAAAACCTGAAAACCTTCAAACTTTTGCCAACTTTGGTTGGATACAATGGCCCAAAATTCCTTCAGATGAAATTTTACGATTTTTCTAAACAATGCAACTGGCTTTAATATGCCTTGAAATGTTGACAATATTTAACACAAAAAATATTTTGTTTTCATGTATGAAGTTTCTTTCATCAAATTTAGAAAACTGAACACTGTTGGGACTTCTTTGAAGGACATTCAAACACGGTAAAGCCTCTCAATCATAGTGTCTATCATCTTATTATGTTTTAGTTCAACTGATTAACTACATATTCCAAAGTGTGTGGTAATAGCGATAACTAGTGAACATTGTAAGCAAGCCATCAACATATTCTTTGTGTCACTACAACCTAGAAAAGTCCGTACACTGATGAACTACTAATAAATGGGCTTTTTGAAACACATGATGGGTACATATTCAGAAAACATGCATACTAATGAACACTGATCTGACAGTAAAGTTCAAAACATGCTTTATATAAAGGAAAATTAGGACTCATAATTTGACCAAACTGCATTATTCCTGTGGAAATACACTCAGATATGAGCAATCCCTTTACTTCAAATCCTGGATTTGAATTGCAAAACATAGTAAATCCACATACAGAAAGTATCACAATTAAGTTGAAAACGACGGTTCCTCTCAAACATTTGCCGTCTATTAGTTCTACAAAACTGATACATGAGCATTAACACACCCTTCCAAAAATCATGCTGTACAACATGCATATATTGTATGACTGTGGATTTAGTGCCCATGATGTGAAATGGTGTTTAATCATCTGTAAGGCAGCGACAACAAGATCTTTTGTAATTGATCTCATCAAATTCAAGACTAAGAACAACCCTTTCATTGATTTTCCTCCACTGTAAAACCTGGCTGTAGTTTCAAATGAAATATGACTGAACATTTAACCAAAAATGCTGCCATAGTAACAAAGTACATTACCTGAATCTAACAGGGATGGATTAGCCTCTTCATCATTTCCATGGCAACTTATTACTACACTGTAAACTAAAAGAGAAATGAGTTGCCAAGTCTTGAGAGCTTTCATGCTGCTACTTCATGAGTCAACTGTTTCCCTACGAATGCAGATGTCTGGCAATGTTTCTGGAATGATACCATTCCTCACTCACAGAATTTATTTCAACAGTTAGTGGCACCTGCATCTGATTGGCTGTCAACAATCAAATATAGCATGTATTGAAAATAAGAGTGTGTTTCCCACAGAGCAACAAAGAATATTTTCATTCTGTCTGATATGGAATGTAGAAAACAATGAAGTGTTTAGAATGACTGCAGTCAAGCTGTAATGTAGGTCATCATTACTCAGAAAACTCACATCCTGATAAACATGGTATTAAAATTTGCTTGGTTTTCCAGTCATTTGTCGAAATAAAACATTCAAATCCACCTTCCAGTAAATCAGTAAGATATTGACAATCATCTCTGATATTAAGCATATTTCCTTGTCATGACTTCCCTGACATTAAGTAATTACAAACATTTGAAACTTTCACACATAATCACTATAAACACAAATGCATAGAATCCATGAAAAGCAGCTAAAAATGAACTATGAAGACGATTAAAGTGGCTGCTGTATTGACTTTTTGACAAAAAGATAAAAAAATGTTTGCAAATCATTCATAACACAATAGAAGTCAAAAACAATAAATACCAGTACATAAATGCCCTATCAGAGAAACTTGACAAAAGTGAAAATATTCAAACTTCACTATTCCTTCACAAATCATAAAATGAGTTTTGACGTTTTTTCACCTATATTGTTGCAAACGAACAGTTGCTTATGTTGTTTGAATTATTGAAAGATGTCTAGAAAATGGTCGACCATGACCATAGACAAGTCCCATCCCATAGAAAACCTCAGGTCAGGGGTTTTAGGTGATCTACTGTTAACCCCAGCTAGCTAATCAGCTAGTGTAATAAAGAATTATGGCATGTAATATTCAATGGTTGCAACACGGTCCTTCCACAGTGCACAAACTCCAGAGGAAACTCTGCATGCCCTCTTGCATATTTATAAGCCTGATGTCATTATGAATTATTTATAGCAACCCAAACCCTGCAAGGTTCACAAGTCTGTGGGCAAAGGCATTCATACACCCCACGATATACGCAACAGCCTACCATTAGCGTGACGGTCTGCTGATGTTTATTCCTTCAATTTATTGTATGTTTTGATACTTATATGCCCATTTATCATCATTTTGTATGCTTTACGTCACTGTGTACACAGTCCGTCTAGACACCGGTACTGTGCAAGAAGTCCAAGTCGGTGAATTCAGCAGAAACTCACTCACTACTGAGCAGACTCAAAGGTAACGCGTTCAATCGCTAGGAAAACCTGACCTGGACTGCCAAATTCCGAATAGCTTTATGTGAAATAGGAGAGACGTAAGAGAATTAGCTATTACGAATGATTTTATTCCTTTAGAATTTACCGACTTGAACCAAGTCTAACGTTTGACCAAAAAATGCAAAACTGAAATGCAAATTTCACCATTACTTAAAAAAAACGGAATGAAGGAGACACTGGGGACATAAAAACAAAATATTGCTATCAAATGTATTATTAATTCCACATGAGATATTTGGAAAACAAGTTTTGCACCACCTCAGTAAAAATCGGTCCAGGCATTTCTAAAAAAAGCTTGGACTGACACCCACACATGGATTGATAGACATGACTTAGATCTAAAAACCACTGGTCCTCCATCCCCATCCCCTGCCCCAACTTCATTAATCAGGACTAAAAAACTTTGTGATTAATTTCATGTCTCCATACATCACAGCATTAATACATCATGGTAGGTACAATAAATCTATCAGAGCTTGTGCAAAGTTGACAGAAACTTGAACTAATGTGAAATTGCCTCTTACAAAAGCAAAAATAATTTGCATTAAAATAGCCCTTGAATTCACAACTTGGAGTAATAAGCTTATAGTATTCTTTCGCCAACCAGGAACAGCTCCATTGTGAATGGTTATTACTCTTTCGAACAGATGGAATACTTTTAATAAAATACAATAACACTCATGTGGTTTATTCAAACAGCTTTGTAAGTGCAGCCTGCCAAACAAAGATCATAGTAATTTGTATATACAGTACATATGAAGAGTAATCCAAGTGAAATTTAATAGTCGCTTCATTCAGACAAAAAAAAACCAGAAGATCGTTACAGTACATTACACTTAAAGCTAAAGGAAATGGTCAGTCCATAGCATTGCACTTCCAAGGTTGCTAGTGAGGTGATCATATCCAATATTGTTGGAGGGAAGAAAACATTATAACCATAGGCAGGATATGTCCCACTTCCAACGCTCTTATCATTATGAACACAAAGAATGATGTACATTATTGCTGAATTTTACATTGTGATTACTTCCTTCATGGTGTATGACGAAGGGATGAACCAATTAATGGTAGAGATCATGAGAATTGGGACTTACAATTTTTGTCTTTCTAGACTTGACATACGCTTCAGAGTTGAAAAGTATAAAAAAGTATTACTTTTTTATACTTTCTAAATTACATTTTCTGCAATTTACAGTTTCTGGTCTTGTAAATAGGATTTAACAAATTTTGCTAGGAACCAAAGAATTTATTTTTCATACCATGTTACCACTGATTCTAATGATCTAGGCATCCAAATAATGTTACTATACTGAAGAATGCCTATCTTCCACAAGTTGATACTTCTGTAAAAGTCCCGGGTAAAAGTGTTCTGCTATAGCACTGATCGCAAATGACGTCACTGTTCTCTCTCATTAATGCATAAATAAATATTTGTCTTCATTTTCCACATGAACGACGAAAATGAAACCTGCTAGCGTTACAGTTACTAAAAGTCACGCCAGTTCGTGGTATTTTATGGCTCAAACTACAAGCTGCAACAAAAGCCGCGCATGCAACAAGAAAGTTTGTCCGAATTTTAGGCAACGTTGTCTGAAATTTGCACGCGTGCAGCTATATTTAGTAACAAACCTGAAATTGCGGCGATCACGCTATTGTAAATACAGTGTATTTCAGCTACCAGTCTTTGTGCAAAATGATTTGCAATGTTGAGCAGATAGAATTGTGATGAGGAGAGCAATATCACAATTATCTGCAGCAGTCAACCTCTCTTGGGAATGGCCATATTCAAGAAAAAAGATTTGCAAAGCTTTGTTTCAGAAATACAAAATCTAAAAAAATAAATTGTATACTATGACAACTCTGCGGCAATAACAAATATAATACTATTAATTATGAAGTTGACATCAAATGTGTACCTTACTGCACTCTCTGATTATAAGTGATTGTTGTACACTGAGTGAACAAATAAATAAATAAATAAATAAATAAATAAGACAGGCTTGTCATGGGGTGACTCGAGCGCACCATCAGTGGAGATTTCAGCCATTCTAGTATTTTATTAAACAGTCTACACAGTTATCAATACTTTTTACACATTTCATAAAAATATTAATCACTCCTTATTCGCCTGTGTTTGTTATCCAGTTTTCTGCCCTGCCATTGCAATCATTTGACAGCTCATGCACACACAGTATGTGGGTTTGAAATCGTGGCAATGCAAAATGGAGCCAGTCTAGCTCCATGATTATAGGGCCCTTTTAACTTGCAACATAAATGTCACCGTGTCAAAAGGGTACCTGTGAGATGCTAATGCTATAACTACCGGTATAACTACACCTACCGATATAACTACACAGCTAACTCTGACAGTCTTACTCTGGCAAAAAGTGCTTTGCCAACAGAGGGACCTTGGTACAAACCTTGGTGGAACTTGGGTACTGCAGTGCAGTTCAGCAATGTATGCTGCGAGAGCATTCAACTCCACGGGGCCCGGGGATTCGTGGGGTCATTTTTTCTACATTGATCAACGCAGTGATGCCGACAAAACTAACGTTAGTGTCTGCCACCTTATTCTACAGTGGACGAGATGAGACAATGTCTATTTCACACAAAGTCGATCATTGCCCTTGACAGTTTCAAAGTCCTTTCTGTATGTGGTTTGTGTAGGAGGAGGCAATGCATCATGGGATTATCAAATGTGCCCACAGGCACACGTCTCGCGCTTTTGCTGAGCTACGGGCAAGCTGCAACCTACTATTTATTTATTTATTTATTTAGCTGTTTACGCAAAGTGACATTTGTAAAAGGAAGAAAACAAAAAATATTGGCTTAAGGAAGAAAAAAATATATGTCAGAGTACATTTTCTCGCTAACTCTGTACGTGCGTACGTACGAAGCTCCAGCTGGCCCACTTCACCACCCTCAAGTTTGAATGGACTTACCCAGCAAACTTTTGTCATGTGATCGCTCTTAAAGTTTACATTTACTGATCCAGGGTCTTGGGGGTTTAGACTGTACCTATATGTGGCCCCCCACAATTATTCGAAACGTGTCACCCGATCAGATATCCGTAATTCAAAACACGGATGTGCCCCAATTTCTTTCCAAGTTTTACAAGGAAAGACGCATTAACCAGAAAGAGGTTACGAAACTTAATAGTTTCTTCCTGTTTACTGTCAATTAATTCAAGGATTGGGCGTTTTTCCTAGAAGAACGGACACTGGCTAGATGTCAACAGCCTATCAATATCAACATGAGATAAGCATCAATTATCATAGATCATCGTATCTTATCACAAACTGGGCAACGAGAAACAGTCTGCATTGTGTGATCGTCCGCTTCGTGTCATTGTCTCCTGAGCTGACATTCTTAATTAAGGATCAGAATTCTTAATTGATCTGTCGATGGACTGGTTCAGTACGCGGCGTCGACGCTGAAATTTCACCTCGTGGTGGTAGTCTACATACAGCAGTATCAGAGGGTGCTGCGCCAGCCAACCACAGCGTCCGCCTCATATTAAACCGTATCAAAGCATCCCAGAGGAAATTTGCTCAGCTGCTCTTGGTCTTCAAGGTACGTCTTTTCCCTCACATAAATATCACTGCATTCTTGAACTTCACCCGTTCAATATGTTTCAAAAAATGCAAACAAATGGTGTGCATCCATAGTTGCCCATATTCCTTTCATTTGCAGGCATTGTTGCAGTTAAAATTATCAATAATGTAACGAGGCGAAACTTTAAACTGTTTTATCCAGTTATTGTAATATTGCATGTATACTGATGTTGTGCCCTCAGTGTTACGTTTTAGTCCAATGTAGCACAAGTCTGACTGGACAGTTGATCCTAAAGTCAAACTGACAACTGCAAAATGTTATTTCTCAAAGATTTGGCTTGGTAGTTGCAGTGCCTGTAGATGTTAGAAAGTATCCAGTTTAATAGCTCCTCCCATTTATTTATTAAATTACACATCATCCAGGGTATATAAGGCGTGTCAATGATTATTATTCATATTGTCCTTTCCCACACAGTAACATTTGGCATCTAACAGTTGTTAGAATTAAGTTATATAAACTAAGGTTTTCCAAAGATCCCGATCAATATTGGCTCAAATCTGTACACAAGATTATTCCAAGCAGCCTCATGAAAATGGTCATTGGATACAAGAAAAATTTTAAGCATGATTTCTTTAGTCTCTCAGATGTGAAAGTCATCTCAGCAGAGATGATTTATGTCTCATCTCAGTCAATGAATTTTTTTTTCATACTAGTGCCTCAAAATTGAAAAACTTAAACTTTTGCTCAAACTTTCCATAAGGGAACCTCAAACCATTCCTTTTTGAAATCAATGATAAAAATCAGGAGTCACCGTGCAAAATTTGATAGAGGATAGAGAGAAACATTTATTTCTCACTCTTGAAATTCAAAATATGCTTCCAGTAATTTTTTAGTTCCAGCTAACCTGGAAGGGCTTAAATTACTGTGTAAGGCCAGCCATCGGCCAACAACACTTAGAAACTGTATTCAAAGCTATAAAATCCTACCTGCGGTGATGTTCAGACATACAGAACGTACTTCAAAACATCATTAAAAAGAATCCCAGTAACATAAAGTCATTGCAGTGTTGTCTTGTTTCCTCTTTCAGCACTTCTCAAAATGGTTAAAGTGGTCCCTGTGTTGCTCTGCCATCTTGTATTGTGGACTATATTTTGCTTTTACGTAACAGCAGGTAAGATACCATTTTTAGCTCATATTTTTTGAGTGAGTTGCTTTGCACACAAACTTACATTTTAATTAGGGAACCCAAAGTCATTTTGAAACTGTATGCTCACAATCTCTCCGTAATAAATTGAATAAAACTGTATGCAGATCATTTGTGTAAACTGTAAAAGTACCGGTAGTCTAAGGTCGATTTTGACATGTAACTTTTTTAGGGAGGGGGAAGGGGGTCAGGTTGTTCATGACTATGAGATTACCAATTTTATCAACAAACACCGTTACTGAATACTCCCAGCTCAGTTTTTGTCTTATTGACAGAAAGAAGATTGTTTTGTTTGATTTTCATTCATTGTCTTCATTGTTTGTTGATGGACTGGATCACATGACTTATCTATTGTTCACAGCAGAGAGTTAAGTCATGTGATTGAGATGGCGGCTCTGATTGGTCACTACATGGTTTATTTCAGAGGGTATCCTATTTGCCCAGCATATCATATGAAATGACAGTATATGTTCAATTTTTTTACGTTTAAAAAGTCAAACAGGCACCCATGCAGATAATCTGATTTCGCATTCACTTGACATTTGTTCCAAATCCCACTTCATAATAATTCCAGCAGTGAAATGTATTGCATGAAATTATTGGTTATTGCAGTAATATTTATGATGATATATTAAATTGTTTTTAGAACAAGATGAATTCACATTTTAAATTCCTTGAATTGATGTCTGCGTCTAAAAAAGTGAAAAGTATCGTGCAACGTATTCTTTATTCTTAATTGTTAATGGATACCAACCCTGAACAAGAGTCTTATATGGATTAAATGTGTAAAACACTGCAGATGTAATACGGTTATTATGAGAATAATATTACAAAAATACCACAAACAATGAACGAGGACATTGGTGCTGCATATCACCCAATGTAAAGCAGATGGTGATGTGTGGCACCAATGACCGAGTGCATCCCTTGCAGTGTTTTTGTAATGAAACCTGAATTACATTCCAGACTGTGACGTCAAATGAGCCAGGTATTAATGCAAGTTAAACAGTTTTTCTTCTGATTTATAATGCAAATGTGGAACACTATGTCTTGTATGTTCTTCTGGATAGTTTTTGAATTGTATGTGCAGAGTGTAAGACATGTTCTTGTAATCATCCAGTGGGTTCCTTGAAACTGTTAAACAGTGAACATGTAGAATGCAGCCACAGAATGCACTGCATATGGGGTTTGGTGGGGGATGTCTTGAAACAGTAAATATTACAGAACAGGTATCCGCTACAGCTTTTTAATGCACACAAAATTCTATGGTTCTCAATGATAGAAATATTTGGATTTTAAGTTCAGCAGAGTTTTGTCTGAGATGTGTAGCAGAAATAAACCAAACATTAGTCCCATTATACAAGTATCATCAAGAACAGAAAAATAATGCTTGCAAATGAAAAGTATATTATACGCCTGTAATGATGACAGTTTCAAGATGCTCCAAAAGCAGTGCGTCTGGACCAGTGCATTCACTTCCAGTGAGGTAACCATTGGACAATGGCCAGGATTTGTCTTGCACTCTATATATGTAGTTGCACAGATTGTCAGAATTGCATCAGACATACAGTTCTATGCTAGGACTTGAAATGTATGAAAATAATTATACTCAGCTTGCTTATCTGATGCCACAGTCTTGAAGTAAGATGTACAATAATAAGATTGTTTAAAAAAAATACAACGTCAAAGTATGCACTCATACAATAGTGCTGTGCATTTCTCCCTTTATAATCCATCATGCTGTAATATACTGCACTATTGCCCTCATGCACATATTGTGGTATTTCATAGTAGTTCATGAATGCCTGTAACTGTAAAATTCAAATTTGAATGGTCAAAAGTATTTAAAGTTTTCACTATGCCATGAGGCGTCCAGTGTTGTACACCGTGTGATGATGTCACAAATCCAGGTCATCATGCACACAAAAGTTTACAGAACAAAAATTCAACAAGACCCTATACTCCAGCAGAATTATTTCTTGTTTCGAATAATCTTTGTTTTTTTATGTTATAAAAAGCAGCTTGATCTTGTCTCGATTTCTCACTGTTTGCCTTAATTAATAGTCAAATGGCGTCAACAAATACTCTGGTTATTGGAGTGCAGGTCACCATCATTAAACTCTGCCTCCACTGATACCTAAACTTACAATGTGGCCAAAACCCATATGCTACAGAAGTGCATAACAGTGGTTGATATGATTGAGGCATTGGTGTGAGACTTGATATCTTTTAATTTCTGGGCTGAACAATTTGTCATGTGAGGGCGCTGTCCTAGTCGGGCATGGAGAAAGTCCATGAGGAAGAAATTATTGTCTACTTTGTTTTTAAGTATCATGGAAAGTTTTAATATCAGGAAAGCATCATTCAAACACCCACTTTGGTCATTTAAAACTACGTAAACATTGAATAGGGTTTGACTTGCAGGATATGGTTCAGGATGTGATATCAAGGAACTTTAAGGCTCTATAGCTTTCTCACATGATGTAGTTTGTAGTTTTATTACGGAAATATAGCCACTTCAGAGTATGGAAGTAACCCCCAGTATTGTAATGTACACCAACAAATATAACATAATGTTACTGACAAAAACCCTGGATCAATTAACATGACCGGTTATTGTTGCAGTTTTCATAAATTTGCATACGGTTTCTAGATTTAGAAAAAAATTGATTAGTTAAGCTTCAACAAATCTTTTTTTTACCAGTGAGTAAGGGAAACCACCTTTTTAAGTTGATATTACTTTGATAAACTGCTGGACAGATCTCAAAAGGGAATCTTTTGATGATGATAATGTACATAAGCATTCAAGACTGGAACTTTGTATATTATACTGTGTTATTCTAATTGCATTTAAAATTTCAATATTAACTTTATTGATGAAGAGACAGACAAAATGGCAAGACAGGAAGTTCGTTTACTTCCTTTCTGTTTAATGTTATTTTTGCAAATGATATGACAATGATGTTCAGTTATGATTTTCTAAATTATTATTATCTATTGATTCAGATTGTCCACAACCAGAGATACCCTCCCATGCTCATGTAATATACTTAACTACTGACGGGCCAGACCTGCCGTCATTTCCTTCCGGCTACACAGTTCGCTACGTTTGTGCACCGACCTACACTCGAAGTGGTAGTGAATTTAGAAACTGTTTGGATAATGGTAAATGGTCTGGAAGTTCTGTGTCATGTGAAGGTTTGTGTAAATTGATAATGTTAGTACTTCCCACTGTTTTCATACTCCAATCATGCTGTGTGTCTTGGCTGCAGTCTATCACTTTGTCTAAGAGATGATGACAGATTTGTGATAGATAAAAATATGATGCAACTGGGGAAGAGAAGAAAACTATGGTTGAAATCAGTTGGACCATCATGACCTATAGATAATAGTTGGAGCATGTTCAAGGATTGTTTCTTTAGAGTAATAGATACACTGATTAATATGTATTATTATATCATACCAGTATATTGATGGCGCAAATATAGCGATCTGATTGGTCGAGACGTGAAAAGAACCGTGGTATATTGGCGATATACCACAGCTGGCGTACGCGCGAGCTCTCAGCTTGAGCAAAAATCCGTTTTTGATGTCCACACCAGAATTTCAATTTACTGTTATGATATAATAGCAATAAATTACACCCAGCAACAGTATACCACTCGATTTTGACCATTTCACTTCATATATGCCCTAGCTATCGCTCGTGCATACAGCGACACTGGTCAAAATCTTGTGGTATACCTTCGCTGGGTGTGCTTGATAGCTTAAATATATTACAGTTTATAAAACATTGCCATAGTTACAACAACTTTGAATTTATTCTTACTATGTCAGTGTCATAGACAAGGGAAATAATGTCTGAAAAGGATTGATTTTACAAGTTAATAACTCATGATTTTGATGGACTTTGAGTTTCGAAAATTAATGAGTTTAATCTCACGTTTTTCTTCCTTTAGGTCAGCCATGTGACAGACCAGTAGCGCCAGTGAATGGCTACATCAGAGGTAGCAGACAAAAATTTGGTGTTGGTAGAACTGTTCATTTCCGTTGTAATGACGGTTATCAAATGAATGGTGTACGAAAAGCTACCTGTTTAAATGGTCAAAAATGGAACCAACCTACACCACAGTGTGTCCGTAAGTATCTAATTGTTCCAATGGGACAAGGTGCTCCCTCCATATTTCTGTCTACAGTCCACCCAAATATACACCTGCTTTTAAAAGCAGAAAAAGATTATTTTTGTAACATTTACGATGAAAAGACGAGAATTACGCTTTTTATTTTCCGAAAATTAATTTTTTTTACATGTAGTGTATGATGCCATTTTCACGGTATGGAAGTGCCACCTATCGGAATTCCTCAGAGAGGCTTCACCTTTGATGACGTAAAGTTTTCGTGTTTGGTTGAGGAAGTTAGGGGGTATGGCGAAGGGGTCTGATCTACCATACATTTCTATTGAGCTACTAAGCTATGGATACACCTGGCATAGCCTTATTAACCTAACAACTTTGAAGGACCTGAACAGATATTCTATCACTTGGTGATGAAGCAAACTCAAATTCATCGGCCAAAATGGTATATTTTCAGGCAGAACATTGCAAGCTATTGACAACAAATGATGTTGGATTTCAAATACCTGATGAGAATTGGATGCCAAACATAAATATTAAAATCAAGCAATATGGAGCCTTTCTACCCAACTGTGCGCAGCCATATCGTCTTCAACCTCCACAAAGTATGCCGAGAGAAATGCCTATTTAGCCGCCGAAATACTGGGTTCAAAATATGGACAACTCTTTTTATAGCAATGAAAGTTTATCAAACAATGCCAATTCAAAGTGATTATTTCACAATTTAGTGGTGAAATCACTTTTAAGTATTTTTTCAACGCCACAAAAACTTAACTTGCTTTAAAATTCAACTTACAGCACAAAAGTCCAAATATAAAGTTTACTTTGACGTGATTATTTTTTGTTTGCTCATGTCGGAAATTGTCCGGTGATCAGTGAAAGTTGTCATCTACACAAAGTTTCTAGTGAAGCACTAGCAGAGTATAAACATCTACTAACAAAATGGTAACTCAGCATGCACAAGAAATGACGAAATCTAGCATGATGTGATTTTTAGTCGTATGAAAGTTGATCAATCTCTTTTCTGAACTCTTTGACACCCTCGTCTTGGATTCAGAGTACACATTTCATCATATGGATCATTTCTGGTGGACTCTAGTTGCGCTGATGCGGTGAAACATGACCACGCAAAAATAAAATGTTCTGATTTCTGTTGGTCATGCAAACTTTATACATACCTGTAACCAATGCAATGTCATCCGAATAACGAGAAGAATAAGTGAACTGTTGTGTAGAAGGTGATCACGACATAACTCTCTAGTGGTTCAGAGAAATAAATATTCCAAACTATAAACCTCTGTTCTGTTACAGAGAGTGTTTCTGTCAATTGTCCTTGATGACCTCCTTTTCACCCATGCATTAGTTTTCCAGTAGTTTTGTGGTACAGCATCCAGTGATCATCCTGAAGTTTTTTCCTAATTCCTCTTTGATTTTTGATCGTCAAACTGCCGACAAAGTCCCTCTCTTGGAAATGGTGTTGGCATACACAAAAACTTGCACTGTACTTATAATTTTGAAAACTTATGTCAGTGTCAATGTTAAACAGACACACAATTCACAGATTTTTGGTGGACTATCCCTTTGAAATTTAACAGCATGGTGAAGTCTGTCCAAGTCTTTCTGCCCCAACATTCTTTCATTACAATTGAAACACAAAGTTTACATGCATACTAATATTTTAACATACCATAGGTACTACAATTCAAAGTCTACTGTAGACTCAACCTTTCTGTTCATTTTTGATGTTTTGATATTCTTTCAATGCTGTTACTAACTACTAATCATAATAATAATCGTAATAACATGAATTTGTTGTATATAATTTATTTCAGCCAGTGCTTTTTGTTCACCACCGAGTCATATCTCACATGGTAACATGACCTTTGAAAATACATATGAAACTATTAGTCGAGTGAATGATACAGAGATCAGAGAGGTAAAATTTGTCATTGGTTCTACTGTGACATATTCCTGTAAATCTGGATTTCAAGTGATTGGTGATGAAGAGTTAGTTTGTCAACAAAATGAAGAATGGTCTGGTGACATGCCACAGTGCCGAGGTACGTGGAGGACAGCTTGGCAGTTCTTCATATAAAGAGATGCAGTTTCATATCTTCACGTATCTGCTTACAATACATATTTTCAGTGTATAATTCTTGCCACTCAAGTTAGTCATAAAAGTCTCAAGCTGTCAACCATATTTTCTATATATGGCAGATTTCTACAGGTAATATATAAAGTTTACAGAAGCAAAGTAAAGTTTGAGGTTGTACAGGTGACGCCTATGCTTGTCAATAAGTTGCACATTAAAATCTTAAATGACTACCTATGAATTGTCATAAACTGCATTTTTGCCTATACTGCATAGTAAACATAACTTGTCATAAAGAAATATCACTGAGGACTGTGTTGTGGACCATGAATTTATTTTTCTCATCGTAGAAGTTGGATGTAGAGCTGTACAAGAAGTGATTGAAAATGGCAATTCTTCAGCTGAAGACAGAATGTACAAACATGATGAAATTATTCAGTATTCATGTCAACAAGGTTACAAAATTAAAGGTGACCAGTGGCGGGTATGTGATGGATATTCTGGAGAGAATGGAACATGGTCCGGTGAAACTCCAGAATGTGAAGGTATTGTACAGATACAATCTTATTAGAAGATCAATTATATTCTTGACTGCAGAGTAAGGTAATGTTAGGATGCGCTACAGCAAATTTGATGACACTATTTTATTTTATGTTTTGGACCCCTCTTATTACATATTTCAAGTCAGCTTTATAGTCGAAGATTTATAAGAATATTAAGTATAAGCTGTGTTATTTTATATCCTTGAGTATTTCTATTGTAAAAGTTTAAATGATGAATGTCAAGGGAATTTTTGGTCAAAATTATACAAATGAGGTCACCTTTATTGACTTTCACAGAGATTCGGTGTGCAGCTCTAGGTCACCCAGAGAGGGGAAGAAAATAGGAAGTTCATACAAGATCAATGACAGTGTTACCTTTCGATGTAATTCCGGATACCAATTATTTGGATCAGAAAGAAGAACTTGTATGGCTAATGGCAAATGGAATGGATCACTCAGTGTATGTGATAATGGAGGTAAGTACTGGTACACTCATGGATTCATTTTATTGCAATATTTGAATATTTAAGTTTGATATTGTTGCTCTGCCTTTGTGCAGTATACAACAATACAAATGTCATATCAGTTTTACATGTGACACTGACTTTGTAACAATGTTTTATTTGCTTGAAGCAGTTGTCAATAGGTCAAACCCGGAATTCGAATGGACCACAGTACAAACAAACCCACGTGTGTAAACGTGAATGGACAAACGTGTATTTCCATACGCGTTACACAGTACTGTAGATTTCCCATAATTCATTATGATTTGTATCCGCGGAGATTCCTTAGTGAATTCTACCAGGTCTCCCATGTGTAGACAAATTTACAGACTATTTATCAAAATTTTGAAAACGTACTTTTATGCAAACAATTTTTCTCAATTCTCATGTTAAATGATTTTAAAAATTATGCATAATGGAGAGAGGAGTTAGCATTTTTGTAAAATTTGCCTCAGATTGTGTCCTCAGCCATACAGAATAATGTGATGGAAAGTAGGGAGACTTGTTGCACCTGTTTTATAAAACAAAAGGATATTTATTTTTTTGCAATGGAAGTGACAAAAGAAATTTGCATGCTAAGTTTTCTCAGAAAAATGACCCCTTCAGTTCGTCATAACTTGCTGCCGAAATGGCAAGGCATTTGTAGTACCTAAAGAATGTGACTTTTATGGTTGTTTAGTGGTTATTTTGAAACTTTCACTGAAATATCTAAACGTACTTTTACTAGATATTATTTAAAAATAATTATGATGCTGCGCATTATTGCTTACATGCAGAACTAAAAAAGTTTTTAGAAAAGTAACCTTCGAGGATACAAATCAAAGAGAATTGTGGGTAATTTATTGTACTGTGCGTTAGTGCACATGTGGCTTTGTTTGTACCGCGATCACGTGATCTCTTGGGCGTACTGAGTCTGTAGAATGCATCGCATCCTTTTTTATTCTGGAGTAGAACCATTACTGTGAACCTTGCAAATTGTATGATTTCTGTGTTTTGCTTCAAGTGCTCAAAAATTATGTATTGTAACAAAATATATATAACTTTATTTGTAATCAAATATCAGTGACAAAATTTGGATCCATAACATGCATGTTCCTTAATTACAGTAACCTGTATCAAGAGGGTGCTCCTGATGTTTGGAGATTTTTTCTTTTCAAAAATATTACTATTTAATTGTATCTGCTATGTGTGTATGAAGATAAAGCTGAAGCCAACAACACAAAACATGTACATGGGGCGATAGTCACTTGCTCTGATTTATCTCCAATTTAATGACATTACACTAGGTCACACAAGGTCTCTCTGACATGTTGCTACATAACATCCAAGCATATTTATGTGAATCAGCAAAAACTTCATTGATTGTGGATTATCTTGTCTTTTACCACAATTGTGATACATGAATGTTGGCAAAAGTGCTTTCCTGGTACTGTTCCTAGACAGTAAGGATACAAACTGAAAATAGAAAGATGAGGTGTACTCCAAATTTAAACTGTTAACAAAGAAAAAGGGCAAGAATCATCAGCTGCTGAATAAAGCAAACTTTTTGGACATGGACTTCCAATTACATCACAAAAGTTGGAAAGAAGTGACCACAGAAATGAACATATCTTCTTCATAGGGTCACTGTCCATAGGGTCAGTGTTCGTAGGGTCACTGTCTAAAGGGTCACTGTCCATAGGGTCACTCATTATCCATAGGGTCACTTTCCATAGGTCTGGGCCACTGTCTGTATAGGATCGCTTTCCGTAGGGTCACTGTCCATTAAATTGAGTACGTCACTTGGAGTGATAACAGCATTTCATGAACACTTGAAGTTAATTGAACAGTTGATGTTGAGTTTTTGTAAACAATACAGACAGGAAAGATATTTAACTTCTTGTAAATAATTAAATCAGTGAATTCATCAATAATGAATTCAACTATCATGGTAACTACATCAGGATTCCTCCAATTACAGCATCTGACTGTCGTAATCCTGGCACACCAATCAATGGTCGGAAAAGTGGACACCGATACAATTACAGAAATCAAGTCAGATTTTACTGCAATACAGGTTATGATCTGATTGGTTCATCTATGAGAGAATGTCTGGCTACAGGCAAGTGGTCTGGTGAAGAAGTTACTTGTGAAGGTAAGATTACAGGATCCAGAGAGTGTCTTGTGAACAGTCAAACCTTTGACAAACAAAATGGAGTATCATTTCAGTGAAAATGAAGGATACCATTACGAATCACAGTCCTTCCAAATCTATCTGGGTACAACTTATTCCTTTTGCTGCTTTATGAAGGAAGCAATTCAGTATTCAAATATGGCTATTTGAAGGATTTGACATTGTGATGTACCAGTATATAAGATGTTTGATATAATATATTCATACACATGACATTGCACTGGCCTCCAATTTGACTCTCTCCATGTAAATTGTGGCCAAATTTTATCAAGTGTTTTGTCTTCTTTCTGATTGCACATTAATTCCGGACATCACAGGCAGCCTGAACCCTCCAGTTTTATTGCCATATGATGTAATGCATCCACTGTGAATCAAACAAATATAGAATGATTACAAATATTTCAAAAAACACTTTTCTTAACTCAAACATTTTCAGATCCAGATGACTTTGATGATTTAAATGAAGTGGTTCCAAAACTTGCTAGACAATTAGATACATATCAAGCTTTGTCTACATCCACGTACAACATAAGTAATAATATAAGACCAGGCAACATTACGCTAGGAAGGGCCTTGGATCTATCAAATCCTGGCGGAGTAGATCTTTACTTCATGTTTGATGCATCAGCTAGTGTTGGCCTTGAAAACTTCAACAAAGGATTACAATTTGCCAAGAAACTTGTCGAAAAGGTAAGTAATACTGGGAGAAATTATTACCTAGCATGTATCATTGATAAACTCCTTTTACCTGACAATAGCTTCTCTTCTGTCAAAGAATTGCCTTGTAGTTACATTTTCACATTCTGCTCTTCAGAATCTGGTTGTAGCATTAACAACTGACGGTACATTTATCATCTTACCATGCTCTTGTTAAATTATCACAGTACCCTGTACTGTGTATGCTCTATGTGAGTTGATACTGGTATGTCTATGTTTGATTCTTGCCAACGAAAATTAGATAATGATACTTTTACATTAATTTTTGTGTTCAGTTTTTAGTCTCACTTCCCAACAAATGCCACTTCAGACTCCAAATCTTGGTTTTCATTCTCAGGTCGGAGTGTCTGATGATCGAGGTGGCACTCGTGTTGGTGCCATGACCTATGCGTCTGACCCAATTATCAATTTTCATTTGTCAGACGACTTGCTAACAACAGAACAAGTATTGGTTGCATTGGATACAATCAATTATGAGGGTAATAATTCCTGCTTATTTTACACTTGTATCATACTTATTTTACACTTGTATCGTACTTATTTTACACTTGTATCATACTTTATTTTACACTTGTATCATACTTATTTTACACTTGTATCATACTTTATTTTACACTTGTATCATACTTATTTTACACTTGTATCATACTTTATTTTACACTTGTATCATACTTATTTTACACTTGTATCATACTTATTTTACACTTGTATCATACTTTATTTTACACTTGTATCATACTTATTTTACACTTGTATCATACTTTATTTTACACTTGTATCATACTTATTTTACACTTGTATCATACTTTATTTTACACTTGTATCATACTTATTTTACACTTGTATCATACTTATTTACTTTATCGTACTTATTTTACACTTGTATCATACTTATTTTACACTTGTATCATACTTATTTTACACTTGTATCATACTTTATTTTACACTTGTATCATACTTATTTTACACTTGTATCATATTTTATTTAACACTTGTATCATACTTTATTTCCATCGTCTGTGATATTTTGTAAAATGGAATTTCTGTTATGATTAGCTTTGCAGGGCAGACGAGGCACAGGAACAAGTCTTGCTCTTCGAGAACTCAGAGAAATTATGATACCACAGGCTGAAGCAACACTAAACAGACCATTGGCAAAGAAGGCACTTTTTATTATCACAGATGGTATGTGTTTTAAAAACTGCTTGTCTGCTAGCTTTGATATTTGGTATACAGTTTTGTAGGGGTTATCTTATTAGTGGTGTATTGAAATAATAATGAAATCAGCAATGTATTTTGGGGCAACTTTTGCCCTTTTTGGTCAAAATCTTTGTTTCTCAAAAAAGTACTCGTCTGATAGCTTTGATTGGTATTTTCTTAGAGATGATCTTAATATGATATGTCCAAATTATGAGATCTTCAATTGTGTATTTTTACAGCTATTTTTGTCATTTTTGATCAGGCCATCCTGAAATGAGCTACATGTATCAAAGATTTCCACCTTCATCAACACATACATCACAAATAGTTAATCTCTATATAACACAGCGAAGCTAAATCGGCCGTTAGATCGCTTGTACCAATAATAGGATTCAATGAATGAAGTTTCTTCAGATAGCCTTCCATTGTGTCAATGAATAATCTTGATAAGTTGTATTGTATTTTGAGAGTATAGGTGATGTTGTTAAGTTAGGTTTTATCAATATATTAAAGGGAGGGGGTATCCCTTCTTCAACTGCACATATGGGACCCATATATCAGGTCTGTTGCTATGCACAACATATCCCAGCATTCCTTGTGGATATCCAAAGTTTGAAGTGGCTATACGAAACTGACGACTGTGGCCAAAACATCTTCACGTAAAAGAAAAGATGCAATGGAAGTTTATTTACATTAGACTGAACAGGAGTCTTAACACGTTAAGTTGTTAAGTGCTGTGGTGTCTGATTATGTTAGGAAAGACAGTCAATGGTGGAAAAAGGCCCTATTCACAATATTTTAATTGACATCTTCGGTTTTTCATGTCACGTTTGACTTGATCTGTTGTCACACATTGTATTGTAATTTTTTTTCCAATTTGCTGCAAATATTTGTATCAATTTTTCTCTGAGCCGGTTCTCAAAATGAAGATGATATTATTATTATTATTATTATTATTATTTGGCTAAGTCTTGCAGTGATTGAAAAGCTACAAAACTGGTGAAGTATGGACTTGCATCAAATGCTGAATTTGCTGCAGATTTGCATGACATTCATAGCCCACTTCCAGAAAAGGCAGTGTTTATCGACAAGAAAGTTGCGCAGCCGTTGATGAAATGACCCCCTCCATTTAAAATTTGGTATACTGAGTTGTGTGATCTACAATCAAATTATCCTTGCTCATTCTCCCACTTGTCAACCAGGCCGATCTAATATTGGTGGAGATCCCAGTGTTGAAGCAACAAAACTGAAGGAAGACTTTGATATTGCTATTCATTGTGTTGGAATCAGCCGAGACATCAGTAAAAAGCAGCTTGCATCAATAGTATCTGAACCTCAAAGAGAACATCTGTTTTTCATCCAAGATTATCAGAGACTGGATTGGCTCATAGATGAGGCTACAAGTACCAAGATTGGTAGGATTAATATTCATTAGTTTTTAAGACTTGATTATGTTAAACACGATTACAAGTAATGAATTTTAAAGCAATGGATCTTGCCTTAGAGCTGTCCCTTTGATCAAGTGTGTCAGAAATCAAAAATGCTACTTTCTGAAAACTTAGTAAGTTTTAAAATGATGCTGAGTTTGTTTTCATATCCAGTTTTAAGTCTGGGGAATTCATGGATTTTACCCCATCCAACCATCCATCCATCCATTTGTGTGTTTGCATCTGTTTGTTCATCCAGCGTCATTTCTCTGACATGCCATAACTGACTGACTTTGCACAAGGACAACATGCATGTTATAGGGTACATGTGCACATCAACTTGTTTTCCAAATGAGTTGCCATATGGCTACCTGGTACACTATTTTGTTGTGAAAAAACGTTTCATTTTAGAGCCATTATACCGGTACAGAAATGCCTCTGTTTTTGTTTCATCAAACTTGGCACCAGTACAATGTGCAATGAGATACATGTACCACTACAGTACACATCCATTTACTTCACAATCCAATCCAATATAACAGCCTGGCTGTCATATTTATCACAAAATTGTACAGATAACCAGAGCCATTACAAAGATATACTTCAGTTGACTTCATTCAAACAGGATACAAATACAAAGCACAAGGATATTAATTCCACATCATTTCTAGAGTCATTACACAAATGCACAAAAGCTTGTTCCCTTCAAAGTTTGCACAGATAACATACATGTTTTGCATTAAAATTCAATATGGCCATGAGATGGCTACTTTGTACAAAATTTTTTCATAGTTTTTCAACAGATGTTTATTAATGATGAATTGTTAGCAACAACGGTGACAATGATGATGAATTGTTATCATATATATGACCAGCTTGGCTGGAATGCCCTTATAACCATTAAGTCTCAGTGTCTTGGTTGACTTGAAAAACACTAGGTCTGTCTTAAGTCTAAAATTGATTTCATTTTGGAAGATAGAAATGTGAAGAGACCATTGAAAAGGTAATATAACTTGGAAATTAAAAATATTCATTGTAAGTCCGTCCTTGCCCTTTGGTGTATCTTTATTGCCTGATCAAAGAAATTAAAGGTTTGATATACTTGAAATATTCTAATAATTCAGTCCAATCTTACAGAAACCAATTTTCTCAAGGAGATATATTTTGTGTCTATACTTTGCATGTTAATGTGTTTTTACTTTGGTTCAACAGATTATTCTCCATGTGGACATGCTGGGAACACAAAACTGAATACTAGGGGTCGTATTG